>NW_015113018.1:540797-602691 GCF_001443285.1 Poecilia latipinna
TCAATCATCGGCCTATAAAATACTGGGGCGGGCCACATGTGGCCCGCGGGCCTTGAGTTTGACACATGTGGTCTACATGTTTACTTGGTGTCTGTGCAGCTTAAATATTCTACTTATATTCTCAGCTGCCCATTTGGCCACCATTGCACTTGAATTTAACAGAATACCACCATATAATAATAAAACTAAATGCGAAACTGGATTATATCTTCTTTAATTGTGCTTTTTAGGTTTGTGCTATCATCAGTGGAGTCATCTGACAAAGCAGAGCCGGTTATTCACTACACAGGTTTATCTACAGAGGCTGTGGCAAGCGATTTAAAGGCCTTCATACAGTACTCTGTAACACTGGAGGTAGGTACCCCCAGGAACAATGTGCAATATCTTTAATTATTTAAATCTGGCCATAACTTGAGCATTGTTTCTCCTAAAATTAAAATAAGGTTTTGTTCTAATCTCCAGGCCTGCTCTTCTGGGGGCTGCACCTCCAGCCCTCCACTGTATTTTCTGACAGCCACTGCACCACCACAAAACCAGTCTGCTCCCAACATCACTGCTACTGGACCTCATACACTGCATGCTTCTTGGGTTCCTCCAAGTCAGCCCAATGGTATACTTCCATGTCTTTCTGTGCTTACTTTGTATTGAGTTCCTTTATTTTTTTTCTACAGAATACAGAACAACCCCAAACATTGTCTGTCACTGTGAACAACTGTAAAAAAAAAAAAAAACCTGTGTAATTTCAGGAAACACAAGCACTTATCCAGTAATAGGGATGTTTGCATTCTTTGTTCACACTGAATAGGAACAACACAAACACATAAACTCCCACACACTCGCAACACACACACTGAACTGAGAGTGTCTTTGGTAAATCCAGAGAGCTTTGTAGTAGCTTTAAGGGTAAGTGTCAAACAAAGCTGTAAAACCTGAGTTTCTCCTTGTTTTCATCTCTTGTCTTTTTGCTCTTATTGATCATATCCCTCCCTACTGCGCCCTGAACTCACATTAGTTGTTTTATTGTTGCACCTTTTTCTATTATTGGTTTAAAAACAAGTTGTCTCTCTTTTATTTCCCTGAGCCAGACTCAGTACTATTTGTCTTTGCCAGCCTTGAAATTTTACTGGTTAAGATGGTGTGAATGGAGAAGAATAAAAGTAGTTTTTTTATCATCCAAGAATCTAAAGTATCTTCAAAACTAGTGGATGGCGTTGGACAGCAAGGGTCTCTGGTTAGCAGACAGTTTTGTAATGAAGTATCCTCTGACTGAAGATTGTTGCTGTGTGATCGTCTTGTGTCTGTCCAGGCAGCATAGAAACTAGGATCTTAGTTTTTGGAGGCATGGCATCATTATTACTAATGTTTAATATACTGATTTGATTTTTCTTTATTCCTGGCACAGGTGTTATCACCAAGTATGAGCTCTTTCTCCGTGGACCCCTGGAGTCAAAGAACGTCTCAGCATTTACCTTCGAGACAAGAGTTTTCTCCAGCTCTGGTTGGCTGGATCCAAGCGCACTCCCAGAACAAAATCCAACCAAAACGACTACGTTGTCCCCTCCTGAAAGTAGTACCATTATAGAGGGTCTGCAGGCATTTTCAGCCTATCAACTAAGAGTTGTAAGCATCAACAGTGCTGGAAATGTCACATCAGAATGGACCACAGCACACACCTTGGAGGGAGGTTCGTATCCACTGCTGTAACTTTCTAATATTGGAGCTCAATATGCTCTCTTTCTCTGTGTAGACATAACAGAGCAATATGTAAAATAGACGTGTTTTACGTATTCCATAAATGGTTAACACCTTTCCATAAATGGTGTTAAAATCCTCCTCATTACAACTGCTAAGAGTTTCTTTACCTCAGCAGGTAAAACTACCAGCTAAGTGTTAGCTCAGTACTGATCTGAGTAATATGTTGGCATCAAGTTTGACCTTGTGATGATGGATGACTTTGTATAGACTCTACAAGTTGGAAATATGTCCAAGCAGAAGTTTCTCTCTTGACAGAAGAAGGTCATGAACACTCGCTGATTTGTGAGAAAGCACAGTGTGAGAAAATATTCCTGGACCAGATAAGAAATAAATTCTCCAATGGGAGTCTCTTCTTTACACCACCTTAATGTAACAACTCAGAAAGAAGCCAGACCATGAGAAATTTCCACTAGATATGCATCAGTAGGTGTCAACTATGGAGAAGTCATCTGCTTACAGAATGAAATAAGGTAATAGTTAAGAAATTTTAAAAAAAAGACAAAAAGAAAAGGAAAGAAGGGTAACTGTCAGATTGATTGAAAAAAATGGAAAGGGAAATAAAAAGTGCATGTGGGGGAGGGGGAACTCATTAAGGTATTTGAATTTCAAAGAGATGATATGGCTCATTAGGACTAAATGATTGCCTCCAACATCACTCTCAGCTGTGTGTCTGGATAACAAGCATATGATAACACGATTTCAGATGTGAAATGTGTGTCAGGGATTTAGCACATACATACGCAGGGTGGATGGCAGAGATATGACAGTGGTTATGTTGACCATAAATCACATTTCATAGCATATTTCACAGTTTGATGCCATCAGTGGTGAAATAAAGAATTTCCCTCTCTAATCTGTCGTGTAATTGTGGTTATCGCAACCGTAGAATTGCACAATACTCAAAACCACTGAGTTCACATAAGAATGATTTGTCCATGTTATCTTTGCTAGAAAGTTCTCATGTTGTATATATAATGAAATTACTGAATTTTCAGTTTTAAAGAGAAAAGATAATGTGATGTCCTATTTAAACTATAAAATATTAATAGAACTGCTCTGGAAAAACTTAAGAGTCCACTGCACTGATCCCCATTGAAAACCTCCTGGTTATTCCCCCAAATATTGATTTCTGAACTCTTTCTGAGTTAAAACATTAGTATTGTTGTTTCTAAATGAATATGAACTTGTCTTCTTCGCGTTATTTGAGGTCATTATTTTGGATCATTTCTCTTTTTCTGCAAATAAATACATTTTTGCTTGGATTTTCAGAATCTAATTTTAATTTTACTCAAACATATAATTATGAAACGTAAAATCAGAGAAACTGATACTTTTAAGTTATCTTTTAATTTTTTTTCCAGAGCTAAGATAGAGAATATGAGATGTTTGGTTTCTGTGTTTTTCTTCCCTACTTTTCCTGCTGCTTTGCTGCAACTTATGGTTGAAATGTTATTGTGTCCATTTTCAGCCCCTGAGTTTGTGGCTCCTCCAGATGTGTCTGCACTGTCATCCTCCACCCTCAGCGTAACGTGGAACACTACTGAGGGCTACGGCATCATTGCTAGGGGACAAGTCACAGAGTACAGAGTCAGCTTAATAACTGAGCAAACCACCAACCCCTATGCTCCTCCAGTCGTAAGTCAGGTGAGCTCTTCAATGAAAAATATTAGATATGATGGTTTACACACACCTTTTTAGTCCAAATGTAAAAATAAGAATATAAAGTTTTTTTTGAATGGTTATTCTATTAGCTGTCATTATGAATGATCTTTTGATTCTAAATATTTATCCTGTTTTCAGGTCTTGCATAGGATGGAAGCATCATCACGGCCTGTTCACATAGTAGAAGGACTGAAGCCATACCACACTTACAACTTCACGGTCACACTGTGCACAAGAATGGGCTGCATTACGAGTCTGCCAAGCACGGGACGGACCTTACCAGCAGGTACAACAACAAGATGTCTTGACACAAGCTCAGTTATATTTTCTGATGCATACTTAAGGGTTCATGCCTTCCTAAAGGAAAAGATGGGCCTTTAAAGGGGGCTATTATGTAAAATAAACTTTTCTGAGCTTTATTTCATGTTATAATGTGATTCCCTCATAAAAAAAACAAAAAAAAAACATAACTGGAGTTCTGCTTTGACTCTTTCATTCATGTTTGAGGAATCTCCTGTGGCAGCCATTTGGGGGTGCCTAAACGCTTGGTGCTGCATATTTCCTTAAAACTCTTCAATGGAGCTGCAGTTTCCAGTTGATGCTTCTGCCTCACAGAGCTAACCTCTCTCACTCAGCTCCTCCAGACGAGCGGCAGCAGCAGTTAGAAAACACCTGCTGAGTTTTTAGTACAAACTATTTTTCAGTCCAACGCTTCTAAAAGTTAACGGCATCATGAGAAACATTGTTGTGAAGATGTTTTGAAGGTGTAGAACTGGAAAGAATAGGAGCCTCTTAAAGAGACAGAGGCCCAATTTAAGGCATCACATTACAAAGTCAAATTTATTTTAAATCAGTAGTATGCTACTTTAAAAGTATGATTTCTACATATTTATTAATACTGTCACTATTTTGTGACGGTGTAATATGAAACAGATAATCTGCAAAATGATCAAACTTCTCCACCTCCTCACACTTCAGATTGGACTAAAACAACCAATCTGCCAACCGACTTGCAACACTTTTCAATTTGATATCACCTTTCACAGAGTTTTGTTAGATCAGTTGATATTTTTGGCTGAATCTACAGCTAACTCAGTTTTTAAACATTCAGTATTGTCACATATGTCTAGTGAATCCAATATCCAACAGTATGTAATTCTTGTTTTTTCCATCATTAGCGAATCACTTAAGGATGTGTTATAACAGTGGGAGGAACTTTAAAGGCACATAATACCAGAGAAGCTTGCCAACTTCATGCAGAATGAGCTTGACTGGGGTGCAAACAAATTTAAATATGGCAAACAAAAAACACAAATACATAGCAGTTCAAAAAGTAAATATTGACATCAACAAAAGTATTTCATGTTATATAGTAATGATATCATGTAGTGCAACAAAGCTTCTTATCAGCACACTCAAGCACATTAAGAAGAGCAGTCAGTCATTGCATGCTTGAGCAGTGACAGCATTGGTCATGCTAACCAGAGGGGATATTATGGTGCCAGCAGTAAAAACAATTTACTGTTAATTACAAAGAGAAAAATGTGGCGTAGCACACACTTCCTGCTGGTCATGAATCAGACACACACAGAGTTAGAGAAACACACATACTTTGTCTCTCTGGTTCTTCTCCGTAGATTAATAGCCCGAACAGCATTTAGATGGTTCCAGAATCGACGCAGACAGACGTAAGATTGTTTTTAGTAACTTCATTAGATTGTCCATCTATAATCTGCAACAACATCCTCCATTTTTATGCAGTTCACATGTTAATTCTGGCTTTATTTGTCTTATTCACTGATAGCAAATGGCAGTATGAGAACTTGTCCGCACGACACACACACATCCATCTGTTATCTTAGGATTTCTAAGCTTTCTCATTGTGCTGTCTTTTCAACAAAGACAACAGTTTCAGGTAAACACACAATGGATGCAAAAATGATGAAAGAAAATACTTGCTTTGAGATTTCAACCTTTGAACACGTTTAAGAGCTAGACTGCAAATATTTCTGTGTTGCTCCAGTAGTCATCCCTCATGTGTAGAGCAATGAAAGATGTCTTGCTTTGTAATTGGTCGGCTGTTTAAATGTATTTTTAATGGCTACATCTGTTGACACAGTGACAGTGTTTATTTCAAGCGATTTCCAAAGACTTCTCTTGACTGTAATACTGTACAATTCAATATGGCATATTGTACCCAGTTGACTCATTCAATGTATTTTTAACAGCCACATCTGTTGCCACAGTTTTCTTTCATCTTACGCCAAAGATGTCCCTCGATTCCACTGTAAGAAATGATAATGGCATGCTGTTCGGTAGAGTTTGCTTTCTTATTTGTTACTGTCTTTTATCATAATAGTCTATATACCATGTGCTTCTTCTCTGGGTGTTTGGACATTGTTATAGCAGATGTCATGGTACCTCATATCTTATATTTTAGCTCTTAAATTAAAGCCAAATCAGTGTGAAATTTAATTTATTACTTATATGAACAATATTGGATTATGAAACGTTAAGCAAGTGTCGAAATATAATATTTAGGTTTCTATATACAACTGTAAGTTGCTTGAAAGTTTTGTCATTTTAGCACTGTGAGATCTCCTGAAACAAAATCTTGTTCTGGTGAGATTGATCCTCTCGTTGAGTTGTGTGTCTGGTAAGACGTGCTCGAGCATGCTGCAGATGCACTGATAAATGTCCCTTACATAAGCCTGGACCATTAGAGTCAGCTACCATCTGCTGTAAGTGAGGAGACGACATCTGTGAAACCGCTGGAATTACACCGAAGCACACGACTAAATGTTTGAGCGCACATGGTGGCGGACATAATGAGACAAGGAAGGAGATCTCCGTCGATGTGTGTTGATGCATTTGCCATGGTTTCGATGGTGTGTGTGTCTCCCTGCAAAGTTATTGATCACATTGTAAAGTAAGTGGCTAATCAGGGACTGATTGTGATGTTTTATGTATCCTACATCCATAACTGCTTGTTCTACAAGACATGCACACAGAGAGACATACACACATACACGCTTACGTTGTAACACCACTCAACAGAACAGGAACTTTATTGATTTATGCATAATTGGCCTGAGGCCCTTCCTGAGAAAAGAAATATGCAAGGCAAGGGATCACAATGTCAATAAGTGGTGTACTTATGTGCATGGTGTAGCTGTCTGCTAAGAGCCTATTAAGACATGGCAGCCACTGTAAAAACAGGAAACACACCAACACGCCTGGACATTTGCTCATGGGAGCCTTTCCGTGATTTAACTGGTTCATTACCATGTTGACAACTAAAATTAAGCTTTCAGGTGAACTGCTAGCTTACTGCAGGTGTTTTAGTTAACTCATGGGAAGACAAGTGAGTTTCATCAAAATGTTAGTACCATAGTACTGAGGAAAATTTTAGTTGACCAGCAAGGATATATAATAGCATTATAAATGACTATACATACATATATATATATATATATATATATATATATATATATATATACAGCGAGCATATCTCTGTTGTAGTTTGGCAATTTAACTCTGCTGTCATTTGGTACTTTATTATCCTATGGTGTGCATCCCTACTTTGAATCAGTGAGCAGTGAAGTCTTGATTGTTTTAAAGTTGACAACTGAATCTTGGGTGTTGTGCTTGCAGTCAATTTCTGCAAAAGCTGACACTCAAGAAACGTCAGCAGAAATATAGCTAATATTGCATCATCATTTTGTAACACGTTATTAGACGATTGACTTGGAAAACACAAAGATTTGTGATCTGATATGATCAATATAAATCCTTCACTTAATTATATGCCTCCACTTGCACAAATTTATTTCCTGTTGGTGTGATTCCTGTGTTCATTGACATGGGAAAAAAGCATAAGGCCAATTATGTTGCCTAAAATTGGACCTTAAACCCTAAGATGGCCAGCAAATCTGATACAAAGTAAAATAACAGAAGTGAGATCCAGGTCAGCAAAGCTAACGTTGCTCTGTTTTACTGGTTCATCATCATCCTCACCTTCTCTGCCTAAATGGTTTTGTGTGTGTTAGGGTCTCTCTGGTGAAGTAGTAGAATGGCACATATTTAATATTAAAGCTAGACTTTTGCCTTCTATTGAACCACTTGTCCAACAGCTATTATCTTATGAACAAAAACTGTTGGTTTTAATTCTTTAAAGCTGAACTTCATGTTCTATTAAACACTAACTTCTAGCTTTTATTGATGTTGCGTAGAGTTTTTACCTTTACGAAAAGAAAATCTGCTCTCTACTGTTCTGAGCAAGCTGCCTGTTGCCACATCTATATTGTCTATTGCCATAGCTCCATATCAATGGACTGGTTCGCTATTGGTTTGCAGTAATTTATAGCTGGATGTGCCTAGATTAGGTGTCTAAAACGAGCTATCCACTTCCCTTTTAAGTGCTCTATTACCACTCACACCAACGATGGTCCACATGTGTCACACAGAGCTAATTTACTCTCACCACAGGCCATTTAAACAATTACTGAAACGAACACTGAAACACAGTGATGGAATGACACTTAATGTACACACATCCATCCCACCCCTATACCAGTCTATGACATGACATGTTTCTCTCTCCATTATTCTACCTCTCCCTATATCAGTCAGTCTGCAGCTGATTTATTTATGATACACGATAAAATTATGGCTTGTGTTCGGCCTGCTATGTTTCAAAGGGACATTTAATTTAACATTTAAAGTGAAGGGGGAAAATTAAATGGATGCTTCATGCATGAAAGCAGGATTTTTGTCAATGCTGGACTATGTGAGGGAAATACAATCAATTTAAACGTCATGATTAATTAAAATTGAATGGCAAACATTTTTGGTTAACTACAACAGCAAAGTTTGTCAGAATGTTTTCGAATTTAAATAAAATTTTGCTTAAAAATGCTGTTTGAGGGACAGGAACTGAATCATCCAAACAAAATGCCATTTGATCTCACATTATTATTATTGTTTTTTACTTTTTATTTTCAATAACTTCCTTAAGCAAACATATACACATGTCCACCTTTGTCCCATTGCATATTTTGCATCTTAACATCGTTTTTTACACAGACCATTTAACCTACATAAAGTTTACAGGCTTTCTAATCCGGCTCTGGCTTAAGTCATCTATCGATGGAGGAAAAAGGCAAACAGAAATACATTTTGATCTCACATTATTAATGTACATTTTGCATGATTTATCTTTTCTCCCACTTCTTTTTTCAGTGCCTACAGGATTGTCTTCACCTCGATTACATCCTGTAAATGAAACCACCATTCAGATAGACTGGGATCCTCCAGGTCAACTTAATGGCCCAAGCCCTCTTTATCAGGTAAAATAACTGGTTTACAGTTTATTTAAAAGTTACCAGATGCTTTATTTATTTGGTTATTTGCTGATAAGAAATGTAAATGGATTTTTTCACCTCTTTGGTCTACAGTAAGACATTGTAAATAGTTCCTGCAGAGATTAATGACACAGATTCTCATTAGACGTTCTTTTCCTATGTGTTGTTAAATTAGTGCAGAGTTCAGAGAAAGTCTCAAATAACTTTAATGATAATCTGTTTATTGTAATGATTGACATTTATTGTTTTGAGTGACGCATTTCACATCCGAAGGCAGGTGTGCTAGGAATTGTTCTACATGCTTAGTAGAACCACATGGTCACCTTTTAATGGTCAGAGATTTTAATCCACTTGAAAATAAACTTATTACAAGGAATTCCTTATTTATACGTCTAAACTCTCAATGATCTTTCAGTTATTTTATTACTTGGTCTTTTTTATTATTATTATTTTTTTTTTTACACTTAAATGTTTCAGATTATCCAAAGTTTTATATTGGAGAAAGATAATCTGAGGAAATACAGACAACAGTTCTCAAATCCTGATTTAATTTAGAAGAAGCTATTCAGAATAACCTGGCATGTGTGGAAAGTCCGGCATCCTCTAAGTCTGTGAGTGAGAGCTTGTTGGCAGCAGCTGCCATCAGTTGTTTTTCATAACTGTCATTCTCATTAGTCACATGTTGGCCCACATTTCTTTACAGAGTTCAAAAAACATTTTACACAATATATTACATTAATACTTTTCTCTTTTACAGGTGGAGAGAACAGACATATCGCTCTCTGACCCACTAGAATCAGTTATCAGAGGAACTAGATTTCCAGGGAATGGTTATTACGAGTTTCCCAGTAATACTCTTCCCACCAACGCTGACTTTACAGGTAAGGAATTACGTCTAAATTATTTTGCCAAATCTTTAGTGAGATTTATTTTTAAACTATCCAGTCTTAAGAGATTTAGAAACCTTTTGGATGTTTTAATTTGTTGGACGCAGTACAAATCCACACATGCATTGGTTGAACAAAAATAATGAAATTTTTCTGCACTGATTGTCCTCAATTTGTCCTGAGTTACTCTTTGTGTTTTCTGTCCGGTTTTAAGTCTTAATGATAAGAAAAATTTATAGGGGGGTATAGACTTTTTTGAGCCTCCTATATTGTTTTAATGTCATTTCTTCATCAAAAACATACCTGGAGTGTTTGCTTTGATTCTTTCATGCATGGTTAAGGAATGTTTGAATTTCCTGTGGCAGCCACTCGGTGTGCAGAAGCCCTCGCTCTCACAGTGCTCCACCTATTTACCCAAAGCTTCTCCTTGGAGCTGCAATTCCCAGACGATGTTTTGCCCCCACACAGCTCCACCAGACTAACGGCAGCAGCAACACCTGGTGTAACTGCAAGTCTGTCGAGCTTATCAAAGAAACCACGTCTCAGTCCAACACTGCTTAGTACTGTTATAGTATTATGAGAAGCTTTGTTGTGGCATCGTGCTGAAAGCAGCATGTTGGAAAGAGAAGGAGCTTCTTAAAGAGACCAAGGCCAATTTCAAGATGTCAAATTATGAAGTCCAATTTATTTTCAGTCGTGTTTGATGTACACAGCATTTTTATGGCAACTGAAGCTACTTAATTAACTGTGGTATAAAATGCCACTGTGTGCCTTGAAAAGTACAAAATACCGCCTCTTTAAAACCATTTTGGTGTTCTTTAGATTGCGAGTACGGTTGCATACACATACATGTATTTTTATGTTCAGGTCTTTACAGAGCAACTTCTGTCATACATTCCTTTAGAATGACTTCCCCAGTCAATCTTAAAGGACAATTATCTTTCTGTTTACCAGCATCATTAGAGGGTTGAGCTGCACAGCCAAACATGTTCTGCTTCATCTGAGAACATCACCCAGTCTGACGCTCATAATTAATGACTGCTGATACTAATCAGTAGGATTTGAGCATGCAAAGCTCTTTGATGCCACTTGAGATTGCCTCCCTCTTTTGTACAAACTAAGTATCACCAGTTATATTTGTCTCTGCAAAGAGAGATATAAGATACATTTTAAGGTTTAAGTTATGTGATAACATTAAAACCGTATTAAATGTCAAAAATTGAAATTGGATCATTGGGCAATAAGACTCTTTGAAACCAAGTGATAATGTTCTTGTTCCATTGCCATTTATTTATTTATAATCCTCTAAAAGAGAAAGTTGTTATTGATGTCCACAAAATCATCCATAAAACATGTTTTTAATTAAAACAAGTATTTTTCAGCAATTAATATCTATATTAATTGTAAACATAATTTGCACTGTCTGCAAGTAATTTTAATATTTGTTTATGCTGAAGAATCCATGATTAAATTTAGATTTTTGTAGACATATTGTTTTGTCTATTGGAAATACATTTATTTTCCATTTTAGACACTAAATGACTATTCTGCCGTGTTTCTCCACTTCACCCGGTTGTCGTTCGGCACGCTTGATTTAATCCCAGATCAACAAATTACATTTTTGATCTCTTCCTTGTCCTTATGGAACTAAGGTAAACAGTTTCTTTGAACACTGCCAACAAACTGATGATGATTTTTGTTATTGAGACATGCTTCTTTGCCCCCTCCAGTCTCCTCCTTCATAAAGGGTAATGGATCAGACAATCACTTTCAGACCGGATCTATTCTGGACCATCAATGTGTCGGCAGTCCTCAAACCGTCGCCCTTTTACAACCGTCAATACTAATAGCATCATCTGCAGACAATTATTCCCATAGAAGCGCACGGAAGAGCGAACAAATCAAAGCCAAATTGGATTATGAATGTAATGCAGTGTAAGGCCCCCTTGAGAGTCAATTGATCACAGAGGAGAGATTCGTCAATCGTTGATATCTCGTGGAAACCTTGTAACTCCAGCAATGATAACTATACAACTGTAACTTTTTTTTATAATTACTAAATTGCTGTAGTTTTGTGTCTTTTGCGTTGACCTTTCATTACATTATTAATCTTTGCAAGTTAAACTTCTATTTTCAATTAATTTTTCTAATTTAAATGCACTTTTGTAAGCCTTGAAGCAGTGGCTCCACCAGTAGCATTTGGTCCCTTTGAATTGTTTGTGGACTCTGAAGTAGAAAAATCAAAATCCTTCTCTGTCAACACTGTTGTCTCTACATATGTAGAGACAACAGATGTTATTCATTTGTTGTCTCTACTAGTTCTTAATGCGTGTAGTTTTATTTCCAAAACATGTTAAGGATTCATCCTTGAGCAGGGTCAATATTGTGCATGGTAAATCCTATTTAAAGTAAAACAAATTCTACCATTTGAAATTTAATAACATGTACCCTTTCACCTGTTGTTTAATGGTCACTTTGCTAAAATTATTTTTGGTCAAATAGGCTATTTTCCATGTGCAATTACTGCGATCGGAGTGCATGTTTCCATAAATTAAACCCGTTCACTTATGTTTGAAGATGTTTCTTAGTGCCTGAAAAGGCACTTGAGGTCAGCATTGGCCACACTGAATCTTACTTTAGATGAAACAGAACAGTATGTAATCATGCTGTGATATGAATAACCTCTGAGTGCCCGTTTCCATAAATGCCTGTTAGTTCATTCATCTTACCTATTTGTATTCCTGCTGTACGACTTCCTGCTCTTCATGGTTGCATTTGAATTAACGACCTTGTGTGTCTCGGTTAGGAGTGACATATGCTGTTCTTTGTAAAATAATGTACTTAAATAGAAATGGATCTCGGTCTTCCTCTTTGTAATTCTTCACATTTTAGGCATGAAGTGGGTTAATTGGAATGGGGAAGATGTCCTGCTTATATTTTGTTGCTAATCCAGATGTATTTCTTCAATCAGCAGTTAATGAAGTTAGATGAAACATTACACAAATACTTTGGGGAAAAAAAGGGAAAAATAAATAAATGCAAGAACAAATAGACTTGGATAATTTCCAGACACCTCTAATACAGCGCACTGTACTGCAGCAAGTGAGCAGGAAAGAGGGAAATGTTAAATGATACAAATTATTTTTCCTTAATTAATATGATTGATTGCTATGCACTGACGTTGAGAGGAGAGGGGGAGAAACGTGTGAAGGGAAAGTTTGCACAGACATCATTAGTTTTTCCCCATTTAAAGATTAATCAGAAGAGGCTGGGCTCTTTAATTCTGTCATTTGTATATTTAATGGGCTGCTGCAGAATCTATGGGTGTAATTAGCTAGCTGCCGCGCTCTCATTAATACGCCAGGCTCTGATTAATGCCAGCAGAGAGCTAACATGACTGGAGTTATTCAGGTTATGTTGTGTAGATGATTACACACAACCTCCGCTGTTTACTAAGACAGAGCGAGGAGAAACAATGGGCATGAAACAATATGAACTAATAAATAAAACTATAATTGCAAATTGGTCAATATTTCGACAACTTAATGTTACAAATCACAGTTATGACAAAAAAAACGATGTTCCTCATTTGCAATATTAAAGCTGAACTCCATCTTGGATGATCACCGAATTCATAGTCACATAACTTTCTTAATTAAAATTGAATTGAAGTGTGGATATTATCCCTTATAGATTTATAAGTTGTTCACAAAAAAACCAACAGATTAAAGATTACATAAGTTTGTTTCGTATTTTACTTATTCAGTTCAGCTGAGTTCTTCTCCACATAAAATTCATTTTTGCACTGTGTGATTTACTGTAATCCTTTATGGTTCTGAGATTGAAGTTTTAATTTTATCATTTGGAGTGATTAAGGTTTTTTTTTTTTTTAGCCCTTTATAAACAGCTAATATATTTTTTTAATTGTTAGTTACTTTGGGTGTCCAAACCTGATGGGAGCTGCAGATTTGACACATAAAAGAATCTACAGAGGCTCTTAAAAGTCTACACACCTTGTTAAATTTTCAGGTTTTTGAGACTTTAAAACCGAGGTGATGATTAATCATTTTATAGCCCCTTTTCACCTGCAATGTGACTTATATGATCAACACTTCAATCAAAATACTCAAAAGTGACTTAGCAGATAAAGGTGTATATAAAAATGGCCTGGTTGTGCAGGTGTTTAATTTCAACATGCAGCCCTATTTGTCCTGTGTGTGTTTGTAATATTTCCTCATTCTGTCTGTTTAGAATCAGTTTAGGTCTATTCTCTTGTTTGGCCAACCCAAAACTTGATTTTATGTTTAGCCAACCTTTTGTTGATTTGAAGCTCCTAAGTGATAAACATTGATGTAAAAACATGTCTGGCTATGTGTTTCTGTGAAGATTTGTATTGTACAACATCATTGTGCTTGTGCAGTTGCACTGTGTTGTATGCATGAGTGTTTGTGTGTTTGTGAGAAGCTTTTTTGATTGTACTGTATGTGCAACACAGTCACCTGTCATGGTGCTTGCTCAGGTTTGTCTGCTGATGGCTCCAAAGTGGTTGTCAGTGTGAAGTAGCACAAGTCCTGTGGGAAAATCTGAAGGAAGTCATGCTGAGCATGAGCAGTGTCACTAGATGCTGTACGTTTGACATGCTTGGCCAACATCTTGTCTAGCACGAAGAATCATGCAGGGACCCAAAACACACACCTTATCATATGCAGTAATATGCATTTATCTCTGATATGTTTTGATTCTGATAAAATATATAGCGGTGTACTTTTCCCTTCAGATTTCTTCATTTTTTTGCCTTTTCCCAGACTTAAATACTTCAGACTGTTTAACAAATTTTTATCAACAAACAAACAGAATCAGAGGAAACACATAATATAGTTTTCAAGTGATAATTTAGCTTCATTCCTTCATTTTCTGCTTCTTTCTGCTGTGGGTTGTGGAGAATGACAGTCCATAGGAGGATGCATAAATTTTATATAAACATAAATTGGTTGTAAAGTCTCTTGATGCAAATAAAACTAACTGAATATTTTAAGGCACCCTAAAACTCTCCATGAAATCATATGAAATGACTCTTACCTGTCTTACTGCCACCTTTATGCCTGAATATGTTTTATTACTGCCATGTTTTACAGTCCTAAATATTTGAGTGTAGCTGATACAGTATTTTTCTGTCAACCCTGCCTTATAGCTTCCGCTAAAGTCTAATTTCCAACGGTTTTGCTACATTTTGATTGTATTCAGACATCCTCAGCACCTTCTCTTTACTGGTGCAATTGATATTTTCTATTAAGTTTTAGGATGGGTGCATCTCTATGCAGCTGTAGAAGATTAAAGATCTTTCTGTTGCTGCTGAAGGACAGGGAATACTTCACATGTGTAGAGCTGTCTAAATTTGTCTAAATTGGTATCTGTATTTGTCTTCCATTTAAATAAAGGCCAACATCACAGCACATTGTCTTGTAATATTTTCAGATGATGTAATGCTTATAAAGCAGGATTTACTTAAGCAAAGCATAAGTCTGAAAATGTTTTGATGGTGATTGCAGGTGAACAGATACAGCTTTAGACTTCCTCTCACCTGTAGCTGGGCTGTCATAATGGGCTCTTGATAGGAGAATAAAGACGATGCAACAGATGGAAGAAAAAGTGGGAAAAGTGAAATGCAAAGTTGGCATAATCTCCTATGTATTTATGAAGACCAAGCAGGGACATTTATTCATTTATATTCCTTTATTTATTCGTTATAGCAGTTTCTGAGCATGTTTGTCTGTTTTATTGAAAGTACCTGGAAATCTGTATGAACTAGACATTCTGAACTGCAGACTTAGTTTCAGCTCAACAATTAGAATATACCAAAAACGTTCATTACTTTTTGTTATTAAATTCAACAAGTGAAATTCATGCCTGCCTTATTTGTCAATCCTGTGATAATTTTGTTACCAACCTCTGGTTTTGATAAAATGAAATTGATCTTAAAAATAGTAACAATGTCACTTATTTTTTGAACTGAAAATGATACTTGATCTGTTCTTAGCAGTGCTGTAAATTTATTTAGTAAACTTCACATGCACATTTGTTTTAAGTAAGGAAGATTTGAGTCAGCTGGTTCCTCCTTGGATTATTTATCTTCAAGAATCAAGGCAGGTCTTACTTGCTTACTCAAGGACCAGTTCTGGGCAGGAAAAAGTCAATGTATTGAAAGTCACACCCAGTTTTAAACAATACAAAATACTTGTCAACAGCCTTACAATAGTGGGTCAGTTCATAGCATTATATAGTTGTTTTTTTGTCCTAAATGGATGCAACACAAATGCATTTCATACAATCCATTACATAATTGGTCCATGTCCCGTATAGATGCTTCATTGATGCACTTCATTATCAATTTATATTATCCGGACAGTGTTCTGAACAATATGCACAGAGAGAATGATGCTCTTTGTATGCGAGAGTAAGAATAGATAAGCTGGCCAGAGTACTTTATCTGCTGAATGCCCTATCCTGTCAGATTTGACCCAGCTGACTTTATTTATCTAAAACACAGGGTTACAACTGAGGCTTTACATATTTCTTTTCCCTGAAACTGGCAATTAGAAAAGTATTCATGTCCCTCTCAATTCTCCCTCTGAATTACAATTTTTCTACCTCAATAATCCATCCTTTCACACACATTAAATGTGTGAAGAAAATGAATCAACAGGTCATGAGCAAATTAAAACCCCACTGTGTATAGAGTCAAGTAAAATCCATTGTATAAAATGTTGTTAAATTTAAAAACCTGAATATTAAAATTGCATTTTAACAATTTAATTGAATCATAGTGCCAACTTATCATTTGATAAGCAATAATAAGCCATGTCCGTCAAGGATTTAACCCTTTCATGCATAGTGGTCACTAGATTGGACAGCTGTCTAAAAGCCATTTTCTTGTGCTTCTTGTGGATTTTTATGTTATAAATGCACACAGACCATTGAAGTGGACACTAATGCATCATAAAATGCACCATCAACTACTGGCCATCAGCTGCAAATGCAAGAAATTATTTTTGTTAAATTCAATATGGCCGACAGACAACAAAGCATGCCGCCCGACCCGGACCCTCCTTCTACTGCTGACGACTCTTGCAGGTAAAAAAAAATAAATAAATTATTGTGACATCAGATAACCCCTAAACAACAATAACAATACTACTGATGTATTTTTCAAATAACAATTTTGTATTTGGAGAAAATTACAATGGATCTCCTAAACGAAATAAAAAAAAATAAAAATTTACAATTTTTTTTCCTACCTTTTTTATGCCTTAAGAAAATTAAAAAATTGGAGAAAAAAAATCCTGACACAAAGGATCATAATTCATGAATGAAAGGGTTAATTCAGTGTGAGTCCATTAGTTCAGACATTTTAAGAAATCATCCAATCACCTCTTTAAAAGATCTTCACTGTGAGGTTCAAAAATAGGTCTTTCAGATCACCCCATGAAAACCAATGTCTGATTTAGTAAATAAAAAAAATAAAAACTGTGATCCTTCCAGATGAAAACAAAGACAATCTGCGTTGAAATCAAAGAACTTTCCATCTGTTTAACACTTGTTGTGATTTTTGTTGTTCATCTTTCATCCATCTCGCAGGAAAAGTCCCTCAGCCCTTCGAGGCGACTTCCATGTTTTCTCATCTGTCTGGTATTCCAAGGGAACGTGGAGGACAGGGAACATGTTGAGCAAATCAGAAGGCTAATTTAGTAAAAAAAAAAGAAAAAAAAAAAGGTTCCGTTCTTTAGTTTGTGGTTACAGCTCCAAGTAACCATCATCCTTCGGTAGAGCCTTAGTGGTACAGCTGTCCATTGACCGCAGGCCACAATGCATCTGGACAAGGCCATTAGTATGGGCAGCATTTTGCTTTTTCTGGCTGCAGTCAATACGCAGACAGAAAAGCCTCAGCAAACACATAGCTTAATATGTATCTCGCCAATTTACTAGTAAACTAGTTAAACCAGAGTTTTAGTCTGCATATTGGTATTCACTAGCATTTAAATGTCCAAAGGTAAGGGAAGTTTGTACCAGAACTAGAAGAAGAAAGTGTATTTGAATACAGGATAGAATTGAAGATGCCCAAAGGAAAGCTTATTCAAAGAGGGAGAAGCTACAGGAAAAGGAGAATGAAAAGGTCACAAGAAAGATGAGTAATGTTAAAAGCAAAGGGATGAAAGATGGGAAAGATTGAAAGATCAGGAAGGTGTGATGGAGAGAGATGGTTAAAGTGGGGTAATGTAATGTCAAGTATCTGTCATGACTTCACTCTTCTCTGTTGTGACAAGGTCATGAATGTAAATGACACATATCTGCTTAAAGTACAGAATGTAAGTTAAATGCAAAAAATAAAATGTATTACCGTCTAAGTATTCCTGAACATAGACTGCAACTTAAATAGCTTTTTATTTTAGGGAGCTTATATTTTATAATTGTAGAAAGAAAATAAATGTTTACCCTATTTACGTCTGTATCTTATAATATACATTTAGAGGCATACTTCAGTGGTCTGACATAGCTTTTGGTAAACATAAAGCTATTTTCCTACTTAAGGTTGTTAAATATGGAAATATCCTTTATTTCCCTATTTATCAGTTCCCCTACTGCAGTTTCGTTCACATTTGAGTCTGTGCACAATCTGAACTCTTTTTTGATCTTATAATGTACACAGGGAAGGCTCTGTCTTCAGGAGATAAAAGAAAGAGATCACAAGTGAGAGATGGTATAAGCGTGAAAGTAGATGTGTCTGCTAAGACTAGTTTCCTCATGTGTATCTTGGTGGTAGGATTATCTCAGACAGCTGTCTTACAGTGAAAACACTCAGTTTAGAGCTTTTCAAACATTTATTTCTTTTTTAACTTTAAATTTAGTAGTGCATTGTGCAGAGGTATTGAGTCCAACTTCATTACTTAAATGTTTGCACTCTGGAATTTACAATATCATAAAAAATAATTTAGTAATCCATACCATGATAATTATCTGTTTACAAATGTGTGTATGCTTTAAAATCTTTTTTCCCTTGATTGCTAGTTTCCACTCCAGAGCTTTTAAAATTTTAGGAAATCATTCAGAGGGAGGATGTAAAATATCTGCATGTGGGCTTTTCATCTTATTTTCAAGGTTAAATTTAAAACACTTTTACAGCCACAAATCATTATTATGCTGTTATTACAGTAATTACTGTATTGTATTAACAATTTTCTTATTGTTGAGGTATTTAGGATATCATGTATGAAAATTTGATTTTTTATTGAGTCCTTCTATCTTTTTGTTTCTGATTAAATTTTGCATTAGGTGTTAAGCTGAGTTTCAAGACTTGGTCCCCAAACGGCCTCCTGCTGTCTGCCTTCTCTCCAGGACATCAGGAGGAGTTTCTGGCCATCCAGATCAAAAATGGACGCCCATACTTTTTGTTTGATCCTCAGGTACTATGTCTTACTTTTTTATTATCATAATACCAAAAGTTAAAAAACATAAGCAGATGAATTTACCATAAACTGTGTTTTTGCAGTTCCAAGCATACAAAAAAAGGAATAAAAGCAGGACTAAAAGTTGTAAATTTAAATTTTTTAAGTATATATAGGAATAGTGAGGCACGGCTAGTTGCAGTGTTGGAACAAGAAGGCTATGACTTCAAATCCTAGTGTAGGGTCTTTTGCATGTTCTCCCTGTGCATGTGCAGCCTCTCTCTGGGTACTCCTCCTGACGGTTTATTGGTCTCTCTAAATATCTGTTTGGTGTATCTGTTGTACAGTTTTACTGAGATATAAAAGTTATAGTATATGCAGGCAACAAGCGCCTCAATAACTCTAAATAAAATGTTCACGTCAAACAAACTTCTTTAGAACATCAATTGCAATAGGTAGTCAACAATCTCACATTTAATTATTGCCTTCAGGGAAACAACAGAGAAATAACTGTAAAAATCTCTTTGAAACAAAGACATCTTCAGAGTAGTACAGGTTTAATGCCAGAACTTGCTAAAAATATAATCTTTTACTGTATAACAGCGTACACCACTTTGGCTCTTAAACACATTTTCTATGAAAATGTGTCCTTTTTTGTGTCTGTTTTCTTCCTCCTAATTTTCTGACTCCACCTTTTTTTTTACTCCTTTGTCTAACCTGCACTTCTCTCTACATGATTTTCTTTCTTTCTCTTCCACCACCTCCTCTTATTTTTCTCTTTTACTAGCTCTCATCTAGTAAATGTGATCTGTAGCCCCTCATTGGTTTCTGTCAGGGAGACAGGGAGAGGGGAAAACTTTGAAAGTGTGTCAACGTTTGAATTGGACTGCAATTAACTCATTCCCTGCAGTCACCATGCGTGAATACCAATTGCAAACTAATTAAGCTTTTCACCCTGGCACTTACACACACACAGACAAATGCACACACACCAACACACACTTGCATACATGCAGATCACCGTTTTCCTAATCCAGCCGTATAGCTACTTGTAGCAGGGTTAAGAGTCAGTCACTTTGATGATGAAAGTGATAGTGAGAGATGATTACACGTAGATTCACAAGGCCACGTACTGATGGCACAAGCCCACACTTGCACAGACATACATCCACATTGGTTCCCAAGCAGCATCACTTTTTAATATAAGTTAGCAAAATGTTTTTATCAGTAGATACATATGTAATGTTGGGGTGTGTATGGATGTACTGCAAGATGTCTGTGTGTCTTCTCCAGCTGGGTTGATTCCTTTGTTTAGGTTAGTTTGGGGTAATTAACAGTAGGAGTGGTGTCACGGCTTATTAGTGTTCCCCTAGATACATATAGCTGGGCCCATTACTTCCCCCTATTAGCTTGTTGAGCTAGCCTAATGGGATTAGCAGTGCAGGGGGGTAATTTAGCATGACACAGGGAAGTGATATGCTCATAAATAAGTGTATGTGTGTGCTGCCACACACATGCATATGTAAAAGCACAAGAACGCACAAAAATTACCTTTCCCTTGTCAGAGATAAAGCAGTGTGCAAGAGTAGAGATTAGTGTCAAATGATGGAAAAGTCTTGAAACAGATAGAAAAAGTATATTGCTTTGAAGTGCCTTTGCACTGTACTGGTGCACTGAACAAAATTGTTCGCTGGCTTTTGTAAAAAAAAAAAAAACGTTGTAGCTATCATAAGAAAAAAATACCTTAGAATTACAAATCTTGGGAGGCAGTTGGAAATTTTGCATAAAACGTCTTCTCCTGTGCTGCATGAAGCAGTATATTTGAGGGATTGTGTTAAAATCCACAAGTGTGTCTTCATTTGTGAATTATGCTGTGAATTAATCAATCAGCGGTTACAAAACATCATCATCTAGACTTTCCCAGATTGTGTAAAGCTATGTAAAGGTATGTATAGTAATTTTAGTTCATTCAAACTCCTGATTACTGTCAACAGTTGTCAGAACACAGATGATCTCTACTGAAACTAGAAATCAAAAAGTATTCCAAAGTTCAGTCTGATTTAATAACAGTCTGTGCAAAAAATAAATGTTGTATTTCGTATAATGTATGACCAAATCTGGTTTTGCTGTGTGTACTTGCAAGGGCAAAACAGCATGAAAAGCCACAGGAGTGGTATTTTGGTTTAAAATACCCACGAGTTTATGGACTCGTGCTTTATAATTAAGAGGTGGATACCAGGGCATCCAATAGGAAGCACACATATCAGTCAAGTGCTGTCGCACTCAGAGAATGACACCATAGCACAACTGGATTTTCCTAAATTGCAGTGTGTTTTCACCAGCTATTTACTCAAAACACAGATAATGTCCTCCACTGATAGCATACATTGCCTGACAAAACAAAAATGACTGGCAAGGTTTTCTGTTGCGGCTCTTCCCAGTAAAACCACCCATCAAACCTTGGTGTATTGAACAAAACCACTTGAGTGGCAGTTATACTCTAAATGTCTTGCTCAAGGACACTTTAACAGTAGTTTCTGGGAGGTTTGAGTGTATAATTTCACAGCTAGTAGTTCCCAGTCAAGTAATTAAACAAGTGTTTCTGTATATTTGTGAGAGGTGAGCAAAAAGAGGTAAACAGACTCCTTCTGTGTTGTCTCGTTAACTTGAGCTGCGTGGCGATAGCAGTAAAGATGTCAGACGCTGATATACTCTGGCATTCATACATTTATTGATCTCATCATTAAATCTTCATCACCGTGTGTTTGTGTTTATTCACATTTATGTGATTTCTTGTTTTAGTATATTGCTCCTTACCTACTTGCTACTAAAAGCTGATCAGAACAATGATGTCATGCATAATAGCTAGCAAAAAGCTCCATAACAGCACTTTGATCATTATGTGTACACGTTTGTTTCTTTCTAATGTGTCTTGGTTGTGCAAGTGTTCTGCTTTTGCTTCAAGTTTGTAGATTAACTTTGGTAATTGCTCTAAAACCCATAGACCTTTAGTCAATGTTTACAAAAGCATTTTAAGTTCTTGCCCATGTTGTTGGTTTATATTGCTTGTTTATGCATTTTTTTTTTTTTTCATAGGGTTCAGCAGTGGCCGTAGGTATTCACGGTGACGGGAATCGCCGCTACAGTGATGGCCAGTGGCACAATATAGTAGCAACTAGGCAAAGGGCTGTGGGAACAATCACTATAAACCACCAATATAGCGGTAACTATATTTTATAATCACACCAACCATTCTGTGTGTCTGCTTCTGCTTCTCTGTAAATGGTATAGCATGCTTCTCAGTGCTTAAATACGACTTGGGTACAAGTTTAAATGTGGATAGTGAGAATCACTTTGAGTATTTTTTACTCAAAGTAAATCCCAAATTACTGTCAGGCCCAAAGAAACGAAAAACAATGTTTTTTATGTGTGTTTTTTGCTACTTTTCTTCTGCTGCTTTTCCTTTCTAATACTGATCCTTTCTAATACTAATTGACTTAAAGTAAGTCAGTTTAATTTAAGTTTTGAAGTACATTTTATTTATGAGTTTTCCAGGAAACTCAAATGGTTTAAAGACAAATGTGTATTTAAAATAGTCACCACATACATCAGTGCACACAGGAGTCATTGTTGGCTAAACAAACCTGAATTAAGTCCTTTTTGTTGTCCTGTTCTGCTCTTTTACTTTGCCACCATCACCCTACATTTACGGCTCACAGGAAGTGCATCAGCTTCCAGCGGGAACAGCATCATTGGGGAAAACATGGGACTGTTCATTGGAGGTCTGCCTGAAGATTTTGCTATTCTAAGAAATGATTCAGGTGAAGCTCAAATCATTATTTATGCTATTTATGCCAATTGTCAGTTTTACAGCATAAGTGTAGCTTTAAATTATTGTTGTTTTTATGTTATGATGATCAAAACCTTTGTTTCTTTTTACAATGAATATGTACAGTTGCTATTTACATCTACCCACTATGTATGATTGCAATTGCCAAATTAAACTTGAGTTTTTCATTATGAATTTAACCATTTTATTGCCAAGACAAAAGGATTATGCAGCATACAACTTCAATGATTTTTAATGACAACAATTGAGATTGCAAGATTAAATTTATTGGGGATTTTCCTCATATGTTGTCAGTTCACTCACCTAAATCTGTAGACATGAAGGTCATAGAACGTCTCGAGGCCTATTAGCTTCTCGTTGGTGATGAAGATTGAGTATAGTTGGAAGTTTATATGAGCCAGTTTAACATTATTTTTTGACAGCAATCACTGGACTGGCCAATACAATACATTTTCAAGCTTGACTGAAATGTTCGAGTATTTATAAAACAGATGTGGGGCTGCTTTGACGCCAGTTGTACAGGTAAATTGTGGAATCAGTAGATTTAGATCGGTTCCAAATTTTCCACCTTAAATCACCAAACAGCTTATTAAAACCGTGGACGTAATTGAGTGTTCAAAAAGGTCAACATCTACAGGTGTTAGAGTGTACAAAGTATGATTAAAGTATGATTAAACTTCTGGAATAATCAGAGCCCTGACTCTAACCTAATATTAAAATTAAACTTCCGTCCAGCACAGTGGTTATATATTCAGCTGTTATTATGCTATGAGCTTTACAATTGTTACATAAAAGGCACAGCTGACATTTCAGCCTGTAGGATATTTGAGCAGTGATATATAATAGTGACCCTGCGGGGATTTGAGAAAATGCTAAAGAATTTCAAACTTGTGCTCCCAATTCATCCTTTCACAAATTGTTGAAGTTCTATGTTGTTCCTCCCAAATAATCTATAAAAGAAGAAAATTAATATGAAATTCATCCCGATGAGAAGTCCATCCAAAACTTCTACCTAAATCTGTACTTTGTTATTTTGTGCTGATGGTAAGGCTGACAGTGATAGTTTGTCTTTCCAGGGGATACCCGACTGGTTCGGAGGGGCTTCTCTGGCTGCCTCAGAGACATAAGTGTAAAGATGAGTGACAGCCCTGCAGAGGAATGGGAAATACTGGATTGGAAAAAAGCCACCAGGAAGGTGGGAGTGTATGAAAGCTGGGAAGGATGTCCTCTTCAAACTGTAAAAGGAGTCCATTTTCTGGGTGATGGTAGGATTATACTTTTAACTTCTTAGTTAATTTATGTTTGTTTTTTTCTTTTTTCTAGATTGTAAAATTTAAGCTCTAGGCCATGATATACACTGTGATGTAGAAACATATCTAACTAGGTATAGTTTGACACCATATGGACTGTCAAACTATGTTTGTCAACATTTAATTTATCTTTAGTGCCCAAATAAACCTCTCCTGGTTCTTATCTCAGTACAACGCTTGCTGCTAATGACAGTGTAATGAGTTTGCTGCTTCTTAGGAAATATAAGATAATTGATCTCTGTCTCAAGATCAAGTTCATTAGTTGATTTTCTAAATGCCTTGTAGGAGTTATTTGCTTATTCAGTCTCTTTGAGAGTATGATTAAATTATTTGTACCCTAAAAGATATTCTATATTTCAAACTTAACATGTTTTACTGTTATACAAATACATTTTGGCACTAATTACATACTTTGTGTACTTGCAGGTTACTTGGAGTTGGACACAGGTGTTTTCAGTGGAGGACATAACTTTGACATTTCAATGGATTTCAGGACTGACCAGCTCAGTGCACTTTTGCTGTTTGCATACGGCACACAAACCGAAGATTACATGCTTGTAAGATAATGGACTCAGTTCAAGCTACAATTTTAAGAAGAAAGACAAACTGTAATATCAACCTTCTTGTTTTGTTTGGGGGTTTTTTCCAGGTAGAACTGGAAGCCGGTCTCTTGTCCTTCATTCTTGCCTCTGGTGGCCGTGCAACTGAACTCCGCATGTGGGTTGGACTTAGCTACTGTGATGGAGACTGGAAACAGTTGTCACTCGCAAAACGGGGCTCCCTCATCTCTGCTGCGGTGGGAGATTGGGCCGAGGAAATGTGGGAAGTGGGAGAGTCAGCAAGATTGAGAGTCAGTTCTCCTCTGTATTTGGGTGGCGTGCCCGTTGAACTCTCACATCCTGGTCTTAATGGTCAAAGTCACAAACACGGTAAGGTGCATAAAAATGTCAGGTGTTCAAAGTTAAATATGTTTTGACCTGTGACTGTTTCATTAATATTCTTGGTAGCTTTAGTTCTGTTCTCTGCAATCTCCTAATATTTCTATACAAATAGTTTTCATTTGTTTGGGAGCTTCGTGGTTTTGGTTTTCTTTCTGGGAAGTTTCTTCTTGTAAGACACACTGACATATCATGGAGGTATTGGAAGTTTATTTACCCTAAGTTCAACTTATTTTCTAGTATTCCAATAATTACACAAACATAATTGGGAGTGTGTTGTATGATGAGAAATATGCAGAACTAAGTGAAGAACAATACAACTCAAATCAAACCGAACATAAAACGGGATAATCCTTGTGACACATTCTGGTCCTTTTGTTTGTCTGGTTTCTTTCTCAGGGCTTGGAGGTTGCATTCGGGGTCTGACTGTTCGCAGTGATGAAAGAACCCCTCCTGTCAGTCGAAGTATTAATCTCTCGGTTGCTTACCGCCGATCTGTTAGAGTCAACTTAGACGGCTGTCCTACCACTGAGAGCCGCTTTAACTGCAGAGGAAATGATTCTGTGCTTGTGTACACCGGGAGACAGACACAAGCCACAGATTATGGTTTGCTGCCTTTCACAGGTAACAATGTGCATTTTTCTTTCACATGCATGTTGAAAAGTGTAAATAGCTAAAATTCTACTAGCTTATTTTAAAAAGTTAAACTTATGTTTTATGTCTACTTAATCAACAGAGTGGCACATTTTAAGAGTTTATTTTTTTTATTTTTGGATTATTATGCTTTGAAGTTAATAAAAACCAAAAATTAAATTTTTTTTTTTGAAAATATGAGTATTACAAAAACCAATAAAAATGACTTGATCTGTCAGCCTGTTGAAAAGTATTTTCATGTACTGTGCAGCATGTACACTTAATATTTTTATATGAATGAATGCATAGTGACACCATGTTCCTTAAACTTGATATTTTTAGATTCCTTCTGGAAAATGAATTCAGCATCTCTTTCTGTTGGTGCTGCTTTGGGAATAATCTCTGTCAATTCTCTTACACTGTAAAGGAATATTACCTGGCCATTTACATACACTAGGCAAGCACATGCTCTTAATGATAGTGGTGATAGTGCTGAGTTACTGTTAATTAGGCCTGGAGTTATGTATGCTTCAAACTTAGTTCTAAATGTAATGCTTATTTACATCTGGAGATTTTTAAGTAATGTGTCAAAATATTTCTGGGTATTTGAGAACTAAATCATAAAGATTACTGCAAGAAAATATCTCCAAAACCAGTAAGTTTAGGGTTAGTTTTGAAAACATGTGTTCTCTGTACTTTTTTAGATGCATTGCATCTGATTGTAATCAATATGCTCTGTCTGTCTGTCTGTGTGTGTTTATAAAAACACCTGTGGTTTCAGAGTACCTGTACAGGTTTGTTGCCTTGGCTCCAGGAGGTTTGGCAGCATCACCATGGCAGAGAGGACGGAGTCAAGGCAAAGGTATGACATCTCTGTAGTAATAATAGTAATGTACAAAGATGATGATTGTATAGTATGCACTTGTAATTATTAACTATGGTCCATTTTGTATACAGTATTTGCATAGAGTACGTCAGGTATTTTTTTCTGCTTTGTCTTGTGTGTTGAAATGTGCAATTCTTCTTCAACCTTAAAATATTTTTCAGGTGGAACCAGCATTATCTTGTACAGTGTGTTAGCCTTATTGAAGGCCATTGATATAACTAGGGTCTGACGGTATAAGAGATTGATAAGGCCTCTATAAAGGGCATCACAGTAAAAGGCTGTTAACCCAGAATGGCCTATATGGTCCCTCGTGTAATATAAAGCTGCTCGTTAGTAGTGAACGATACACTAGTAGGTCTCAGAACGCCAGAGAGAGGGAGAGATAAATTGAAGAGAGAGAGAAAGTGCTAAAAACAGGAAGAAATAAAGGACAATGAGGGATCGGAGAGGTAAGAACTAACAAAATGAAGGAGGAGGGAAGGAATCCAACAATTTAGAATAGTATTTAAATAAAATTGGCACAACAGGAAGGGAGGGGATAAAGAAATGTGCAAGGCGACTGAGTGATACAGAGAGGAAAAATGATGAACATAAACAAGAAGATATTGCAACAAACATGACTAATTAGATCATTTAGAAAGGCACAAGCACAAGAATGAAAGAATTAAATGACTAATGGATAAAAAATCAAAATGCCATGAGAAACAAAGCAGATAATTAGGGGTAAAAACAGGTGTTGACAAAAATATCAAATAATGACTGAAAACAAAACACGACAGCGACGAAGATCACAAGGGAGTAGAAAAGGAGACCTGGATGGACCTCCCTCAGTGGCTCATGATGTTCAGAAAAAAGCCAACAGGGAAAGGTGGGAAGCTGAATGCTGTGAAATATAGCCATGAATGAATAGCTGGCTGTATTAAATCAGTGCTGAAAAAGTTACTACTCTCATAAATACTATTTATGCTAATGGTTAGGCATGATTTACTGAGCCTATTAAATACGGAGAGATGGGGAAAGCTTTTTCTTTAATCTCATGTGCCGTCTACCTGTTGTTTCTGTTTTTTGTATTTATATACTTTTCTCTTGAGGTTTGACTTGACTTGTGCTTGTGGTAAACAAGGTTTTTCTCTTTTTTAGTCAGTTGGATACCTTTAGGTGCATCACAGTAATATTGGAAATATTTGAGGGGGATTCAGCTCAAAAAGTGAAACTCATGTCATATGTAGATTCATTCCACACAGTGTCATATTTCTTTTATTTATTTTGTTTTTACTGAAGATTTTCAAACAGAAAAAAATGACTCATTCTGCTCAATTATACAAATACATTTTACAAAACAGGGGAAAGTCAAAAAAATGTCCTCTTCAGTCCTTGATTGTCTCTAGAAGAAGTCCTAAGACGGTCAAAAAGAAAAATAAACTTATAGATTAAACTATAATTTTACATGGAAATAACTTCAATAACATTATAGCTTAGAACAAGTGTTTGTAGTGGTATTTCCATCAAGGTTTTGTTTTTTATTTTGAAGTGTTGCATTAGAATAAGTTGATGGAAACAGCAACATTTTTAAAAACATCCTAAATTTTGCTAAAAAGTTTGCTTGAGGTGGTTTTTGGATTTTGTGGAAAAGAGTTAGTGTGCAAAAAGTGAGATGTTTGAACAATTTCACCAACTTATTACATTTCAAAAATTCAACTGCTACATTCGTGAGAAACATCATTTCTGAGTTACATTTTTTAAATGTAATAACTTAGTGATGCAATTCTGATTTCTGGAGAAAGAAAGTGTAATGCGGTTTTAAGTTTCTTTCTAAAATATTATCTATCAACAGTAATCTAATTCTGACAGTCTTCTTTCAGTTTGATCATTTCTTCTCTAAAATGTCTAGTTCCTACATCTGTACCACCTCCAGCCGCAGTGGAGAGTATCAGCGGCTTCAGTGCCAAGGTGAGGTGGTTACCGCCCACAGGTGACGTCCGAGGGCTTATCGACAGATATGAGCTGAAAGCTTATAATAAGGACCATCCAGAAGTGCCACCTATCACAGCCACATACTTGGCTAATGGAAATTTCACAGGTAAAGCACATATTTTCACCCTCTAATTTATTTGTTATTGTTATTGGACATTTAAGTTATATTGTAGTCCCATCTTCATGCAATTTTAAGTATTTTTTTGTACACAGCTATGCATTTACGGTAGACCTGTTTCTACACATTTCTTTCTAAACTTTATACAAATAAAAGGTTGGGTCTCTTGTTGGAAGGTTCGAAAGGAGGTAATGTGAAGAAGACTAGTTAAAACATAAATGCAAACAAAAGTTTCAACACTGCACTATACCAGCATATTAACATAGACATTTACAAAGACATGGCTAAACTAAAGTACAGGCAACAGAGACAAATGGCACCGGTTTTAATACTGTTTCAAGATGTGATTTTCTGGGCCGTCAACAGAATCTGATCGTTATGGCTGAGGCCATTTCTGTTGCTGTCTCTGACCAATCTAATCACAAGGATCCCACAAAGTTTGTGACACTGATCACAGTCGATCTAACCCCTTTTTGAAAAATTACAACAAAACGCATAGATTTTGATTCAAGCTTTAACTTTTACTCAGTTCTGTTGAACCTGTTGCCGATGATTTCTGGGAGTTCTCATACACCTGTAACAACCTTTTTGGCCCGATATGAAAAGACATCCTACTTTAATTTCTCCCTTCTTGTCTTTTCATGATAACACACATACATCCACGATGTTCCAGCTAAACCCGTTAATGTCTCGTTGGCCTGCCTCCAGCTTTAGGAGACTGTCTCCATTTGGAACAAGACACTCAGGACTATCCCAGTGATCTCATTCCCTGGCATCACTCCTTTTCGTCCCTCTCTCTTGCTGTTGCTCACTTTTCTATCTTTCCCCACTTCGTCTTTTATGATGAAGATGATGTCTGCGTCCACTCCTGCGATTCGTCCCCCCTCTCATCCACGCTGCTATGTCTCTAGGCAAATATGATGATGAGCTTGCTGCCTCTGTCTTCTCCAGTGTCTCTTTTGCTGGTCCTTATTCCCTCCCCCTCTCTTTTCCAGACATTTTGTCCACTGTGATAAGGCTCCTTCTTAATTTATGATAGCCTCGACACCTGACTGGAGAATTACACCGATGGCTAAAAAACACAGAAAGCAAATGAGGGTGTAATAGCGGCAGAGTGGGGCCCTGGCCCCCTAATTGAATTAAAAGACATGGGTAACACTGAGAGAGCGCGAGAAAAATAGACAAGTACAGGTGATTGAGCACAAAAGGCAGAAAGGGGAGTGGGGAGGAGTGGAAGAGAAAACAGACAATGTAAAAAAAGTGACTTTGGAAATGCATAAAGGAGTGAAGGAGGCCAAGACTGCTAAATTAAAAAACATCAGACAGAGACGAGTAAAGCTTAACAATTAGAATAGGCTGGGTCTGTTTGCCAAGCACTGCAAATTTGCTTAGCAACAGTACCACACAGAAAAAAAAAGTACTTAAAGCACACTTTCAAGCCATTTGGATGTAGATTTTGGTGTTATGCTTTATACAGAATAAAATGATCCAGTTAAGGCATGTTTAGTATAACGGGGTCTTAAAGTATACAGTCTCTTTCAAGTTAATTGTCTTTACAAAGAGACGCCATTTAACTTCCAGTGGGTTGATTTGATTGATTTGAGGTGTGGCAATTAAAATGTGAATGAAAAGTGGACTTCCAACTCAGACTCCACTGGTTCAGCTTTAAAAGGTCTTGACTATGTGGGATTTAATGCTATGCCCCTGAAAATGATTCCATCCATCTGTCCAGTTATTGAACAAGAGGCAGAGTGCGTCTAATCACATCCAGGATGTTGGGACTGAGGGACAGGAGTGTTGAACGGAGCGACTGTTTCTGTTTTCCCAAGTTGTTTTTACCATGTAACAATAGCTTCTAATCGCTCAAGTTGAGCTAATTTGTCAGTGGAAGTAGCACACTTAAGGCTCAGTTAGCCAGTTAATAAACCCACCCATACCTCCTCTCTCCAGATGTATTTATTGATTTGATCAAATTACTGATTTTTCCTGAATTCATACCACATAATTTGAATCGGATTGGTGTTTGTCCAAAGTTAGGTTTGTTTATAGACACCGTTCCTTGTCTACGCTCTTTACTTCACTGCTTTTCCGCTCTTCTTCAGGTGTGATAACTGGCCTCACTCCATCAACCCAGTACATCGTCACTGTAAGTGTGTGCAGTCCTGCTGGATGCACTGAGAGTCCTGTTGGTAATGGTGAAAATGATGTAAGATCAAACTTCAAAACCCCAGAAGAAGGTAAGAAATGCACAAATACAATTTTTCTCTTCATCTGTGAACATCTTTGTTCAGTTTATCTTTATTTCTGATTTGTGACTTAGTTTTCATTTTCACAAACAGTGAGAAAGAGTGCTTTGTTGTTACTTTAGACAAAAGGTAGACAAATTAAAACAAGGACGGAATGACTCAATGAAAGATGGAAAATTTGAAAAGAATAAAGCACTTGGTGTGCTAAACAGCTTGACAAAAGATGACAGTATAGATTTTAAAAGATTATAAAGAAATATAAACTTGACTGGGAAAGGCAAAGATTTGTCTTCATTTTTTCAGTTGCTGCATTAATCTGTGTAGGAGTAACCAGCCTTGTTGGGGAGATAATGTGACGGCAGGGGTCAGTACAGAGACAGCAAAAATCAATGTGACGCTAAAGGGAAGAAACAGATTACTGTATTGATTTCTACAGAGCAAAATGTTAAAGCACTGAAACATGTCAGAGAGACTCCAGGAAAGAAAACGTATTTAAAATTCTTTTCATTAATGCTTACTGTGCGGCACAGTTTCACTCCCCCATGAGAACATTTTCTTTACCTCCTGTTAATGTGTCAGAGACACCTGCATCACATGAAATATGAAGCTTTTCATATTTTGTTCTTTGGTTGTGTGGGTTCGCATCACAGACACCGGTGATACCGATCAAGCTTTTAAAAATATTTAGTGGCATTTATTTATCATCTATGTCTTTTTAGACACAGATTATTGACTTTGTTCAGTGGCATGTTCTGGTCTTAACTCAGGTAACTTTATCATTAAAACAACTAAATAACTTTCAAGAGGAAAACCTCCAATAAGAGACAGTGAGGAAATATATTTTTACGATTTCTGAACCACCTGAACTTGGTCCTTTCAGTGAGGTGGAGCAGCAACTTTTTCCTTTTTTTTTTTTTTGCTTTATTTCTTTACAGTTTTTGACCATTATTTTTATCAGAACTTTGTGAATAGAAGATTGGGCATAAAATAAATACCTATGAAAGAGTGTAACTTGTATTCCTACAAAAACTTGTGACCACCTTCTTTTCTTTTTTTTTTATTGAATGAACCAAAATATCTGCATATGTAATTATGTAGATATATTTTCATTTAAGTGCAATTTCAGTTCCAGATGTGGTCTCTCCTCCATTTGTGGCTGCATCTCCTTCCGCTTTGTATTTAACCTGGGAACCTCCAGCAAGGTAAAAAAATAAAAAATACATTCTTATCTGGCTCATTTTTCCTTTAACGTCACAAATCATATGCTTAGCTAATCTATTTTAATTATATCTAACTTGCATCTAATATCCTGGTCTATACCTTTGTGTAGTTCTTTTTTCTCCCCATTTCCGTCCGATTGATACACAAGAAATGTAATTTTTTCTGTTACGTGCAGCGATCTGTACTGCCAGATCGATAGCCTTCAGCTTAAAAGCTGCATCATATTAACTTCTTCCTGTTGTTTCCATGATGAGCGGGTATGAGTTTGAAAACATTTCTCCGTCGTGCCTGCTGCTAGCATGTGCTTGTTCTAAATGAAAACTAGCGCTTTCTTTTTTGATTTCCCATTTTGACTTCCAATGATTCACTTCCTGCTAGAGAGCCCCCTGGTGGTTGAAGAAGAATCCACAGAAAAGCCGCACCGACTCAAAACGTGGGGAAAAAAGTACCAGCTCATAGCCTGAAAAATGCGGTAGTCATTTCATAAACATGGGTGAATTTGTGAAAAAGTACCGATAAAATAACTCATGTCAATCTTTCTAGCAAACTGACTACCATAAGGGACAAATGTGCTTGAAATCATTGTCTTATATTGGCAGTGATTTCCTCCTATAGATAGTGAGGAGTCTTTTTTTACCTACTATCATAACCATGGAAGGAAATGCTGCTAAGAATATTGCACAAAAGAGCAGTTTTCTTTAAAGAACTTAAAGTGAGAAGTTCAATTTCATTTAAATTTTAGGTTGCCTGTGCCTGTGTCATTTAAATTTTAGGTTGCACTATCAAGCTCTAGTGCAGTTTACTCCCAGTGAATGTGCCACCAGAGTTGATTTGTTCAACATATATAGCAGATGCTTGTTGTCACATCTGCACACACAATTAGTCAAAGATTTTTGAACAAGAAGGGCAGCAAACCACCTAGTTTTCTTTTCTATCCTGGAACATGCATGTGCAACAGCAAATAAAAAAATAAAAGACCGGGAAATGATGCAATGTGACACAGGTGATTGATCAGAATTTTCTAGCTTACAATTCTATGCAAAAGTAGTATTTTAAACATCCTCATCAAGGACCTATTGAAACAGAAAACCACCCAAAGATTCTCACTAAAGGTTTGTCCTGTAACTGTATAAATTGTGCAGTATTCTAAAATATTGTTCTCATTTATTTATTACTTTTTTTTCCATTGATAGGCCAAATGGAGACATTACAGAATACATCCTCTATCACAACAGTGAAATGGTCTACAGAGGGAAAAACAGTCAACACAACATCACCGGTAAAAAAAAAAAAAAGAAGTGTGTTTGTGTGTGCTGTCACTGGGACTGTAGAGGGATGGGGCCTCAGTGAAAAAAGGGGGTGAGGGGTGCAGAAAAGCAAAATGGGGGATTAGCATTTGAAAGAGGAACGAGTCTCAGTCCTTACCAAGGGAATAGCACTTTCAAAAAGAAAGCTAAACATACACATGAAAATGAAGTGGCAGAGAAACAAAGAAAACTAAACATTAGCGCACAGCCATGCACACAATTTGCCCTTACAGCTTTTATTGGAAATACCTGAAGAGGCTATGAAACAAATGTAACACCAATGAGAAGGCGTACTCCAAAAAGATGAAGATGAATGCACACAGACACACATATGTACAGGAAACACGCAAAGCATCATACATTGATGTGTACAAACTCTATTGCAGGAGCATATGCTTAAGTTTTTTTATGTTTTATTTTCACTGCCTGTCTATACAATTATTAAACCATCTTGCTGTTTAAAAGTGTAAGTGTGCATATTTGAAAGCCAAAGAAAGAGTGAGAGCACATCTCATCCATGCTGAGTTATTAATGCAGAGTGTCTGATTTTCACTGTGATTGGGAGGATTATGGATATTGTAATTACATGGTATGTACAAGAATAGATTGTGTTTCAGGGTGAGATTCCAACAGTGGGGCAGATGGTGGGTGATTTTCTAACAGAAAAGAAGAGAAGTAGTTTGAACAGAGTAGGGTGGATTGAGGGAAAAAAAAGAGCAAAACTAACTGCTGGAGTTTATCTGATCTGTGCTGTCAGGTAGTGTGTGTGTCTCTTTCTTTGTAACTTTTAGTGAATGTGTATTTGTGTTTTAGGTCTTGGTGTGTACTCAACTAACTTCTTGGTACTGAGTGCTTGCACTAAAGTTGGCTGTACCAACAGTTCACAAGTTACAGCGCTGACCTCTGAGCTTCCTCCGGGTCCCCTGCGTGCTCCGAGCCTTACGCTGCTGGACTCCCGGAGTATATTGGTGGGGTAAGCACACCAAAAACACACTCACACCCACAACATGTTGTACATGCGTAATTACAAATTCTCGCTCAGAGCTCAGAGCAGAGAACAGTGACAGGCGCGTAAAGCACAATGAATAATGGGTTACGCATAGCATTTTCATTTTGAACTTTTTAACATTAGCATTTTCATGTGGCATGTAGACATTTACAAGCCAAAAGAATCTACTTAAACAATGATAGTGACTGATTTATAATCTTGGAAGTGATAATAAGTGTTTAATCTTTTTAGTTATGTTTTATAAAAGCTGTCTAGAGATAAAATAAAAGAGAGAAATGGACAACAACGTGCCAATGGAGTGCAGTTGTGTTTACCAGACAGAATTGTTTTACGCATTTCTAATCTGACCTCTGATTGGACCAAAATTCTTGTAATAAATCTCTGGTATTTTTCCACCATGCTTACCTGCTGGTGTTCCTGATGTTTGAGTGTACCGATGTAGTAATTAATCTGTCTGGAAGCTTAGCTACGACAGTATTCACTCCAAACAGATAGCATCTTGGCACAGAAATCCTCTGCTTTTGTTGGATTTAAGGTTGGACAGTCTGATCAAGGACTCATTGAGCTCATTTGCCATGTGGTATCAAGAGAGGCGAACCATTCCTCTCACTGTCGGGACTTCTCTACCATAAGAACCACATAGTCCTGCACAGCATTCCAACTGTAATGCACAAATGAATGTGAAGTACATTGAAACGACCTGGTTCAATAAGACTGAGCCTCCATTGCAAACTGACTGCAACAAAAACTGCCTCCCTCCATAGCTGCTAATAGCACTTAGCATTCGTCAACTGCTCATTGGCAGAAGTTAGAGCAGCGTCCAGAGTTTTAAACCTGGAGCCCACTGCTTGCACCTGTCAAAAGGGGTTCAAATGTATTGCCATTAAATTGTTTTAAGTATTCATTTAACGGAAAACAGTGACTACACTGAGTAAATCTGATTGAGAAATGAATTGGTAATAAAAGATAGCAGTGTGTCCCTGCTTGCTGGACATTGTCAACGTCTTGAATCCTTAAAATGTTTTGAACATACGCATCAGGTGTGGGAAGGCTGTGTTTTACCTTGTTCACACATTGGTAATAGGAAGAGGTTGAGAGATCATGCTTGATCAATACCACTCTACAGCCGCTGTGAGAAAAAGTGAGAAAAACAGAAATAGGGGAGAAATAAGAAAACAGTCATAGCGATGTAGGGAAGAAAGACGAGTAGGGAATGAGTAGAACCTGCTCTATCCACTGAATGAAGAACAAACATTTCAACCTGCTGATCCTGGTTTGCCATTCGGAGGTCAAGTCACTATACAATCAAATCATTACCACTGGAAGTACTTTACCCTAATCTAACATAAGTCTTTAAATACATTACCAAGTATGACAAGGTATTTTCTGTCTTGTGACGTGTGCAGAACCAAATGCAGAGGCAAAAGATGAAAATAAATAGCCTTTACTATAACTTAAAACAAATCTAAATAAATACATTATTGGAGGACATGAGGACACAGGATGATGGCAGCAACTTCATATGCCTGGTAGTGGTGAATATGCATAATATGGACACAGGAACAAACACAACTAAATGCACACAGAAGAAAACTGTGTGAAGACATTAAATTCAGAAATACATTAGCTACTTTTTACGCCTGTGAGCATTATAATAAATGTTTATGTATGTATTCATTTTGTATGAACTTTGATTTATGAATAGATACATCAGTGACATCAGTTATTCTATAAATTTGTTGTGGGCCACCCTCTTTGTTGCTGCCTATTAAGCAATATTGTGATAATTTCCTTGTTTGTAGCGTAAATATGTTCTGGCACAGTAAGGCAGAAGTGATAATAAGTGTTTAGTCTTATTATCACATTGTTCTGTTAAGCTGTCGGCACAAGAGATGTGCAAAAAAACTTAGATGTGTACACACAAAAAATAAATAAATAGAAAATAATATGAAATAATATTAATAGAGGAACAATAATACGAAGTAACTACAACCATACAGCTCAATAAAATGGAGTGAACCATCTAACATGTTCAGTGCAGCAGCACTGAAAATTTGAATACAAAAGCTCAATACCAAAGAATAAGTCTTATAAAATGCCTGGCTGAAATCTTGCACTTGTGTCATTTAATTTTATTATTTGCCTTTGCCTTCCTCTCTTTCCAGGTGGTCACGTCCCTCGCAAACAAACGGTGTTTTGAAGTTTTACTCTGTCTTACTGTCATCTGATGGGTCAGAGCCCATTCTGGCCTACAACAGCTCAGATCTTGCTGAAGAACACACACTTCGCAGTCTGACTCCAGGAACATTTTATTCTGTTACGGTGGCTGTGAGTCCTCCTTTTAGTAATTATTTTCAAACCTTTTTGCATCTCTATTTTTGTGTGTCCACATGTGTGTTTCTGTGCTTGACAGGCGTGCACAGGAGGTGGGTGCACCAGAAGCCCCCCGAGCCACGTTCAGACAGAGGAGAGCACCCCAGAGGACGTTCCTGCTCCGCACGTCATCCCTCTGTCCCCACATTCACTCAACATCAGCTGGACTCCTCCTGAGACTCCAAATGGTGAGAAGACATGCATCATGCACTCATTTTCTGGATAACTATACATCCAATATGCAATGTTGTTGACAGGAATGAAGGCAGTTTTTCAGTTTTTAGCTAAACACAGTTCTCATCAACAGTCAATACAACAATTAGACACATGAAAACAGTTTGAAACTTTTCTGACTAAACAAGTATTGAAGATGTGCAAAAAGAGAACAGCTGTATGTCTGTGTGAGGAATCACCGGAGATAAACACAAAACAGGCAAGGAGGGGAAGAAAAGGAACCTTGGGAGGGGCTTCCCCTTCTTTTTGAGGAACTGAAGCGGGCAGAGACAGAGAAAGGTTAGGAAAACAAACAGTTTGAAATTAGGATTAAATGGGAGCAAGAGCGAGAGGATGGAGCTTCAACAAGGTACTTTAAGTGGATGAAAAGTGCTCCCTTTTGACTGAAGAGAGAACTGCAGGCTGGAAGCCCAAATACTTGTACTGTCTGGGATCCTGTTTTGACTTTTTACCATTCATTTTGCATTCTGTAAATGGGAGATGAATTGAAATGGCTACAACATTTTTTTTATTCAGTTTTAGATAGGCTCAAGGCATTGTTTTTTTATTTTCTATATTTTTTGTTCAATTAGAACTTGTATGTTGTTTTCTCAGTTCCTAGTTGTCAAAAGAAAAAGCGGTGGAGTCTAAATGAACGTGATTTCTTTGAAAAAGAGCAGCAGGTGAGACATGAATAATAACTGCTTATAGAAAATGAACGGTGGAATAAACTATAAATATTAGCGAAGTGAAATAAGGCTCTTTGTGCCTGAGTTATGGGATTAAACATAACTTCTTCGCAGCACTCATTAAAAGTTGATTTCAAATGATATACCAATTAATAACAATATAATACATTTAAAAGGGCTTTAATAATAAATAAATTTATCTCTCAGTAAATCAGATTAATGGCTAAAAACCATCTAAGCATTTCACCGTCTTTTCCATCCCATTTAACAGACTCTATACATAAAGTTTGTGAAGACGCTACAAATGATCAAACGCTAATGTCATGCTTATGCAATTCAGTAATATGTGTGTGTAATGTGATAGCTGTGTCTGTGTTTTATGCCTAATCCCACATTAAGGTATTTGCACCATAAACCCTGTGATATGTATGGATATTAACCTGGATAAATTGCTTAAAGCTTTCCTCGTCTGATGACAGAAATTTATAACAAGCAAGATGATTACTGTATTATCCTGTACTTAAACAGCTTTATGTTTTCTTAATAAGAAAGAAGAAATGCTCAGTTCCATTTTCCAGTGACTTTTTTTATTTAATAAATAGCATGATGATGGGTTACAGAGTGATATCCTGTGTTATTTTCTCGCTGCCCCCCCCCCCCACACTCCCTCACACACACTTTCTCCGCAATTCCGCAGGGATTTGTGGGGGATAATCCTCTCGGGGATTAGGTCGGGGCAACACGCAGACAAAGAGGGGAAATAAGCCTGTTATGCATTCGCTGCTTCATTTCCCAACCTGTCTTTATTACAGCCTATACTGATATGGGCTTATTCGCGCACACAAGCACACACAGTGCTCCGCACGCATTCACACACACTCTCACATGCATGTGATTGGCCATATTAAGAGCTTCCCAGATAACTTGCATCTGTAGGGTTTTTGTGTCTTCATTTTTGTGATAGGTGTGTATATCTGTATTGAGCAATAATAAAACCCACACATGATTAAAGTAGAATGGACCCTTAGTTCTTAGCGCTGATCTTTTGAGCCTACTGTATGCATTTTTATTAAGGAAAGGCACATTTGGCTTTGCACTGTTTCGTTCTTTTATTAGGTGGATGTAATGTCACGTAATTGTGTGTTTGAGGTATAGGTTCTTATTAAATGTGTGGATCTTTTTCAACTGAGTACATCTATGTGTGTCTGTGAATGCGTTTGTGTCTTCACACCTATTTACACACTCATTGGTGTGTGTGTGTGTGCGTGTGTGTGTGTTCAATTTTGTACCACTGTCCTTCTCTGGGTCTTCATCCTGTGTAGCGCCTTTGGTTACAATTGTCATTTCAGTGCTGTTTTCATCTGTAGGACACACTGACTGGCAGGCCTGGAGCCTGCAAGTCAGTTTTCATTTGCATACGCAGTGAACCAGAATGCATTTTGCATCATCGCAAAGCCACGTTTTCGCTTTTTATTCTTTACAGTCTGGACACTGCCATACAGTATGAGTGACCGATGAAACTAGAAAACTGCCTGTGGATGTATTTTGGGAATGCAGGCCCAACTAAATGGATTGTAACTAGCATGTTAAAATGAAAACAATTTATAGATGTTTTGGACATATGATGGCAACATAGATGTTTAAGGAGGAGAAAATGCAGTCGATTGAATAAGAGGATTTTGTAAATAAAATAAACATCTTTTGGATGCATAATTCAGCTCCAGTTTATTTCATCAAGGACAACACATTACACAAAGTTACATGTTAAAAACAAAGCACCCATTGTCTTGTATGTAGGATTTTTAGTCACAGCGTAATTAATCACAAAAACGTGTTTAACTGTGATTATCCTGATTTTAATGTCAATTTTGCTGCATTAATGTTTCTGCTGTCTTTTTTTATGCGAAGTGGCAGACGAGGGAGGTGGTCCCAATCTTAGGAAAAGTTTTCCAACCACTGAAGGGTCACAGTTATTAGCCTGCCCTGGAGCACCTACTTTATTTTGCTGGAAATAAGATGGAGAAGCAGTGTGGCTTTTATCCTGGCTGTGGAACAAGGGAGAAGACTTTTACCATTGCAGAGCTGTTGAAAAGATTAAATGAATTTGTTTGTCTGGTGTGTATTGGAACAAGATTTACATCTTTGTCCCCTGGGAATTTAGTTGCTGGTGTTTTGGGTGAGAATGCTTTAAATGAGGATCTGGTTCTTGTGTTCAAAGCAAGAACTATCTGCATTCTCGACATAAAGTTAAGATTGTTCCCGGTGAACTTTGCCTTTTCTTCCCTCTGTCACTAGTTCTGCTTGTAGTCCTCATATGGCACATTTAGATGGGAATAAGTACTCAGAATAAGCAACCGATTTAAATTAAAATGAGTCATGTAAACACCCCAACTGGAAGATTCTGATTGGGTTCAGCTCAGTCAGATTGAGATTGTAATCCAAATGAGAGGACTGGTTTATGCCAATTGATTATCCAAGCAGCATGCATGTAAGCACTTGCTCTGATGATATGTTTCTGACTGTGGGAAACTGATGTGACTATGCTTGTCTGCTCAATGTCTACCAGACGTATGTCTGTCTTCGGTGGCTAGACACTCTGCCAGGAAAGCAAAACAAGTCAAAACTTTGAAGGATTTTTCTCATCCTGTGAGTCAGAAAGACCAACATCATGTGTTGCTTAGCCTGTATCTTAATTAGGGAGTTCAGTTATGTCTCAACCATTAACAGACCCTGGAGTGGGTAGGCCTGTCACGATAACAAATTTTGCTGAGCGATTGTCTAAAAAATTATTGCGATAAACGATAATATTGTTTCAAGACCTTTGTGTTGATGATTAATAATGCATGCAATTTCCTGCCATAGATTGATACACTTTTTTTTTTTTTTTCAAAAAAGCACATAACACTGGAACTGAAACTAAATAAACAAAACAAACAAAAATAAAATTGATTCTCAGTCTCCATTAACAAAAAACGTACTTGAATAAAAAGTAAACAACATAAAGCCAAAGTGGAAATAAATACTGCATTCAACCAAAAGAGTGCAGATATGAAGTCTGTATACTATATTGGCCTTCAGTAATCACTAGATTTAAATAGAGAAGATGGGCACATCTGACTACGCCCCTATTTTCCCCTTACGACAATCTTAGAACGTTGGGCGATCCAAGATTGTTGCTGGTGATTTCATAACCGATCATCCTGTATTGTGATTTAGATTGTCGTGATCGCTCCGATCTAAATCAGGGGTTTTCCCCGACTGGGAGCTTAAAGCTGAATGTGACAGGTAGCCAATCAGAAAGTGCGGATTCTCCTCAGGCATTGATTAATGCCTGATTTTAAAATGAGTTAACTGGACTTGTAGCCATGTTTGGGATTACAAGGGGAATCCCAAACAGCTGACACGGCGCAACCCGAAGTCCAGCGGACATCGGAGATGATATGTGGAAACAACATTAATATTTATTCAACATTTCGTGCAAAGAATATAGAAATGACAAGGGGAGGAACTGGAGCCAATTTGCTACCGCAGTTGATAAACCCGGTAACTTTTCAGCTGTTCTTCGTTAACGTGACATAAAAAGGTTATAATAATTTTCATTCAGTCAGGACTTTACGCTGACTCTAGCCACATGGGTCACAGGTAGATTGTAGTAAAGCATTGATTAATGCCTGACATTAAAATTAGGTAACTGGACTTGGAGCCATTTTTTTGTGCCCATGTGGCTGGACATCACACGGCACAATCGAACCCGATCGAACCGTTATACCTAGGATTTCTGTCGGCTAATGTGTTTCTCATGTTTTGAAAATGGGCCAACAATCGGCTGACAACTCGTGTAGTGTGAGCTGGACATTACACTAAGGAAATGAGGAAGGGAGGGTCAGTGCAGAGCACCGGAGCTGAGCCTTTTTTCATTCAGTGCCAGCAACAGAAAGAAAAAAAGACAGGAAGAGAAATAAAGCCGATAATTAAAATGAGGACGATAGGTTTAATTTATCGTGCGATTAATTGATTTATCGTTTATCACGACAGGCCTAGGGGTGGGTCTATTCTGGGTGCTCAGAAGACAGAGATTTAGTCTTTGTGTGCGGAAGAAAGAGGCTAGTCAAAAAGTAATACTCTTGATGTATTAGTCATTCTACATTCAAACCTTCATCCACACTCATAAGAGACACATCTTTACAGAAGAAAATCAAGATCCTGGTCAGTAGAAGCTGTCATTGGCTTTTTCCATAGGGTTGCTCAGAGAGTGCTTTCATCTAAATGGAGCTTGGAGTGGAACCACTGCTCCTCCAAACTGAAAGGACTTATTGAAGAGATTTTAGCCATTTGGCAAGGACTTCTCCTGATCAACCCTCTTTGAGGGTTCCACCTGCAAGTCTCACTTGGACTTTGCTTCCCCATAATGAAATGTAAGGAATCTTGATTTCCCGCTGGGACCTGTTACTCCATTAAACCATCTTGACTTGATTCCTGGATGAATGGACAGACGGATGGAAGGAGCCAACAGCTGAACAGAACTGTATACCAAAGTAAATTTCTAAACTAGGCTTTATTCAAACATGACCAGGGTGCATTTAGTGACATCAAATGTTTTGCTGTTGCTTTTTCCCTTTTTGTCTTCTGTTTTCTAACAAGATATTCTCTTTTGACAGGTGTTATAACAAGCTATGGTCTTTGGATGGATGGAGTCCTTGTTTTCAACTCCAGTTCCTCTCAGAAGTTCTTCATAGTGGAAGGACTTTCCCCATGGAGCCGACATGTAGTTAGGCTGCAGGCATGCACAGCACAGGGCTGTGGAAAAGGACCATTGGTCAGTGAATCATTTATTTATAAATGGGCCGAACATTAGAAAACATTTTTTCTGCAAGTAATTTCAATAAGGGATTGGGTTTGACTAAGTCTTTTTTTGAATTCTTTTAAGTGTTTGTTTTTATTCACCAGACTTATAGAGTCCATAAAAGTTCAGTTCTGCAATATTTAGTACAGCTCTTCCACCAACAGCTGGTATTTAGAGCAGCGAACGCATCATAAAATCCTCTTTTTGCTGAATAATCTTCTATCACATGGTGAATCGAAACTGCAGCAAAGCAGATTTCCAGAGAGCAGAATAGTGCTATAAGAGAAAGAAAAACATAGACAGACCATGGAGGACTCCACTTAGACATCTACAAAGTGAATGTGTGTGCCAGTGTGTCACTGGGCCTCATAAAGGTGATCGATTCTCTCAGCTCAATAACGAGGGTTGCGTGGCGACTGTGACATTTGGTGGGAAATGCCACTCCATTCTCAGCAACGTCTCTGACGACAGGCCAGATTTTAAGGCATATTTCCAATACGGATGCCACGATTTGTCAAACACCAGGAGAAATAGCTGACACTGCAGAACAGGAGAGTAGTATAGAAAGGGGATAATCTAAAGAAGAGGAGTCTGTGAGAGTATGAACAGAAATTGAGAATGAAGGTGTTGAGAATGAGATGTAAATGAGAATGATGGAATAGAGAGTCAGAATGATGAGCAAGAACAAAAGATTATAAAATAAAATAAAAAACTAAAGACTGAGTTAATGCAGACGAGCAGCTTATGGCATTTAATAGAGTATTTGTTAGAACATCACAGGTAAACCAGCTGATGAAGCAAGTTATTTTGTCTATAACCTTTACTTGTATAGTTTGCATATGCAGAGAGGGTACACATCTGGTCTGACTATGCCTTTATTTATTTAAATTAGGTGGAGTCACATACATTGGAGATGGCTCCAGAAGGCCCTGTGCTGCTGGAGTTGGCCAATCAAAGCTCCAGATCTCTCAGAGCCCGCTGGACTGCTCCTCCTCGAGCGAATGGAAACCTCCGCTACTCACTTTACTACAAAAGCAAAGGTGACACCTGAAGGCTAACAGTATCTCTTTTCATTCTGGGTATATTTTATGTTTTCACAGACAAATTAAATGAAATCTAATGTTAATGTTAAAAAAAAATACAATTAGAAAAATTTCTGCTTGTGTTGATCTCTGATATTAATAATGGTGCATGGCACTATTTACCAATATTTTACGTGATCAAATTTTTTATTCAATTACTCGATTGGTTGTCAGAATAATCCATAGATTACTGCATTACTAAAAGTGTATGCCTAAACTTTGTCTCGTTCCTGAGTTGTTGCTCGGTCTGCAGCTCCTCCAGAGTTGCCATGGGCCTCTTGACTACTTCTCTGATTAATGCTATTCTTTTCTAGCTTTTCAGTTTAGGTAAATTTTTTGTCTCTTGGTAGATTTGCAATTGTGCCTTTATTTTATTTCCAAATTATCTATTGTGCAGTGCAGATGTTCAGTGCTTGAGATGTTGTTTTATGATCTAATCCTGCTTTATGGTTCTTTATAACTTTATCCCCGAGCGGTAATGAACAGAATGGCTAAATTCATACCGAGTGTAAATTACAAACAGGGAGAATGTATTAATTATCTGGGGACTGAATATAAAATGCTTGCCACACTTTTCAGGTTTTATTAGATTTTTTAAATTCAACTGTTCATGGTTGCTCTACACAGTTTTGTGCTACTTCATGTTGTTATATCATTTAAAAATATATACATTGAGTTCTGTTGTTAAAACATAAAATGTGAACAAGATCAAAGGTGTTTGAATACTTTGGTGAAGCGTGGTATGTGACCCTTACGAACAGCAACTGACAGATGCTATTTCTCTGTAGATATGTGGGACTACAGTACTTGCTGATTGCCTGGGAGCACAGTAATGTTATTTCCAGTTTCAAAAGCACTCAGTGTTTTTGTCATAGCTTTCAAAGATGAGCAGAGCAGAACAATATGCATCGAGATTGACTGAGCTGTACATACAAACGCATGCAGACACTCCCAGCAAACAAAGGAAACTTAGAAAGTCAGGCACGAAATAGGACGGTGTAAGAAGAAGTAATCAAACCCGACTAGTATCGGAAAATATTTTGAAGTTTTTTGATATAGCTTGTGACTTTAGGTCAGCGACAATCTAGAAATGTAAAGCTGTTTTATGAAATTTTAAATCAGGGTCGAAGGAGATCGGCGGCAATAACGAAACCAAACGCTGTTTCTGCTAGAATTAAATGTGCTCGATTTATTTCCCCACAGATTACAGCAAAACAACATGCATCAAACACTGTTACTGCTAGAACAAATATGCTCGATTTATTCCCCACAGAATACAGTACAAAACACTCTGACTAAACACGTGATGCTCGATTCATTCAAGTTACCAGCGCTTACCTCGTGAAACTTGGCCGGAGAGCCTTCGGCCTAGAGATAAGCAGTAGCATCAACGTAGCTGGGCATTCGGACGCGATCCACAGCAGACTCTGACCAAAACCGCGGGCTTTTTCGTATTTTATCTCTTAAACAAAGGGACGCCTGCGTGCAAAGGCGGAATGGCCATTTCCATCCTTGCAGGCGAGCCATCCAATCAGAGGTAGCCGCTCTCTGACCATGAGCCAATCATGGGCTGAGAGCGTGAACCACCAGACCAATCAGAGCCCAACCCAAGTCAACCAGAGCCAAGCACGCCCTGTTCACGTGATCCGTATGAGCACAATAATCTGAGCAGAATAAGTTTTATCAAACAAAGAAAGATCAAATTATAAAGAAAAGATAATAAAAAGATAATAAAAAGAATAATGATTATCAAAGAACATAAAAGATAATAAAAAGATAAAAATACAAAATACCAGATCAAAAGCAAAACCGCAGCTGGTAAAAGCAACAAAGACGGATTTCAATCACTATATCACTACAAATATTTGCATGATATGAGAAAAGAAGCGATGATTGCATTTAAAATATGAAGTGTTGGAGATAAAAAAATTCATGTAGATAAACAAAAAAGCTGGACTCTGGCAGAATAAGTTGAAAGATTTCAAAGAACATACAGTCAAGTCGTAAATAAGTTTTACATTTGACACACAGACAGTGTATTGATCAGTGAAGAAGCAACATTAGTGAATGGAAAAAGGATAAAAGTGTGCAGAGGAGAAGAACACTGCCTTGTTTTAGTTGAGCAAACCCTGCTGTTTCTTTGAAGTAAACTTCCTCCACTGGTTTACATAGACCTGAATCACTAAGTATGTGTGTCCAGATTCACAGTTTTCTTTTACTTTTAATTTAGTAAAATGAGTCTCAGTGATTTTGTTATTCTCCCAATTTGTCATTAAATTGTGTGATGTTTTATGTTATGGTTATCCGTTTAGAGAAAAAAAAACCCACATGTATTTAAAATATCAAAATGCACAATATTGCTGTTTTTCTTTTCATTGTATAAAGAGGTCTCTGTTTCTGTGTTTGTCATCCGTTAGATGGTCATGGTGTGTTAGATGGAGGATCAGCAGCGGGCATTTGGTTGTCTGTGTCTGACCTACAGCCTTACACAAACTACAGTTTCTGGATCAGAGGATGTAACACACAGGGGTGTGTTGAAAGCCTGCCACTCATTGTCACTACACCCCCAGCAGGTACGCGCTCTCTGGGAACCTCAGCACATTACCAAACAGAGTGAATGGAAATTTAATGCAAATCTTTGAAGAGATCTTATGTCTGTTGTTCGATTCTATTAATAAATTCACTCTGATTGTTTTGAATTTGTATCATATCAAATGCTAAAAAGCATAAAGAGATGCTATAGAAAACTGTTAGAAAATGCATGCAGGACGACACAGATTGCACAAAAGATGAATGTTTATTCAGAAGTGTAATCTAAGAAAAGCACACTAATCTGTAAATATGAAGTTAGCTGTCCTGCTAAAAGCACTGAATTCACCCTTTTCTCCTCCTATGTTTTAGTCAGGAAACAACAAAAGACAGGCTTAGGAAAGTTCTGCTGTTCAAGTTCAAAACAAAGGCATAAGAAAGTATAAATTTTAAATACAAGACGTTTCCTCTCTTTCCATCTCTCTTTTTACCTCTGTGCCTCTGGCATCTCTTTAGACTTCTTTAAGGCAAACTGTCTTGATGCGTCCTTGTTTCACGAAAGAACAGAGAGAAGATAGCCGAGCAAGAGACAGAAGAGCAGAGTAGGAGGAGAGCAGAGAGAAAGAAGTGAACATAAAAGTGCATAGTTTAAAACGATTAGTGACACCTCTGATATTGTACCTGCTAACACAGCATGAGGAAGACACAGGCTCAACTCTGTGCGTGCGTGCGTGTGTGTGGAATTTTTGTGTTGTGTGCAGATTTGTGTGTGTATGTGAGTGAGAAGGCAAGAAACACATCTCTTAATGAATTAAAGGAGGACATTTAAGGAATGAACATTCATCTGCATGTGGATCTCTCTTGAAAAGACAGAGTACCAAATGGAACACATTAGAAATATCAAATACTTCTTTTGCTGTAAAACATGTTAAAACCTGAACAAAGATACAGTACATTTAAAGGCATTACGCTTGCAAAGCGGCAGTAATTCTTTATCTACAAGTTCAGCATCATTTGAGGTACAAATTAAATCTGAAGTCCAATTTCTTAAAAGGAGAAAATAAGTAAAAATGTTGTATATCTAAAGGTAAAGTCAACTCTTTTTTCTGTTTTTTTTTTATCTCTTAAGTAGATTTTAAATAATGCTTTTGTAATTGGTGGCCCGTGTTTTTTCTCTGCCTTTTTGCAGTTTAATTTGCATTAAAAGTATCATTAATGCTGGTCAGCTGCAGCTAGTTGTGTTTTTCCACATTTTTTGTGTTCATGAGTGATCCGTCTTTGCAATTGGACTTTCGCAGTAAGACGTCTTCAGCAATCAGTCCTGTTGCAGCAGAAGAGTTATATTTGATTGGAGGGTCACTTTCTGCATCAGAGAGCCCTCATATCACACAGTCAGCAGTGATCAAACTCTGGTTGTCTTAATTACTGATCTTTTCTCATTCTTACTTTTTTGTTGTTGATGTTGTTGTTGTGTTGGTACACAAAAATCCTATTTCATCTTCCAAAAACTGTTTTTTTTTAGCCCCAGATGGATTGTCACCTGTGACTTTAGTCAGTGCAACCAACACCAGCCTAAACGTATCGTGGTCTGCACCTGTCAACTCCAACGCGCCCGGCCCACTCCTGTACAGCTTGCACATGAGAGCCTCTCCACAGAGCTCAATTATAAGGTAACAGAACCTGAAATTCTGAAACCGATGACTGAGTAAACAAATATGGACACATACTTTAAACTTAGGAAGGAAATTATTAATTTATTAATATTAATAGCTAGCTAAAATTAACTAAGCACTAGGTATGTTCATGCCCCCTTTGCCATGTGGTGCTTTTAGGTGAATTTGTGTCAATATTTTACAAGAGATGAACAGTATAAGCTAAAACTTAGTGATACATTCTTAAACACAATTGTTTAAAAAAAAATGTGTGACTTAAACACAGTAAGTAGAGAATTTGGTATATGTTTTCACTGGCCACTTTAATGGGGCTAGATTGCTTCTATTGGATTTTATCGCCTCTTGCCTTCAAAACAGCATTAGTTTTTCATAAAATTTATTGAACAAATTGCAGGAAAAATGCCTCATGAGAGTTTGGTTCATGTTGGTCAGATAGCATCACACAGTTGTTGCCGATGTGTCAATTGCAATTTCATGATATCACTTCTATTCCACCATATCCCATCCCCAAATTGCTCTATAACTACAAATCTGTTGGCTCTGCAGGGTGTTAGAGTAGAACGAGTTTGTTCAAGAACCTAATTTGAGATAAGTTGATCTTTGTTTCATGATGGATTAATATATGATTTATTAAATGCCGCAATTTATCACGGCATTTAATAAACAAAATGGAATCCTCGATAAAATGCGCAATTCCACTGAATTAGCCGATATCACATTTCCGGTCACCTAAATCCCATTTTGTTCCCATTATGATTCTTTGTTTGAACTCAAGTCATCTTCATCACATCTAGCTGCCTAAATGATTCAAATTACTGCAATGTGATTGGCTAATTAGTTCATAGAGTCAACGAGCAATTTGTCCAAAATAGCTGGTAAGTGTAAATAACTATCAATATTCCAGTAACTGAGTATTTTCTGTTGAACTTGGTTTCCCACTCTAAGTTACAGGCATCACACAAGACTCTTTCAAATGCAGGTCACATAATTCTTTCTAAAATTTAAGTATATACATATGCATGGACACAAAAAGAGGTACGTTATGCACCAAAGCAGAGTATGACACATCAATATAACAGACTGTTAGAACAACAAGGAGAACTAAGAGACAAAAAAAGAAGGAAATTGCAAGGGGAAGAGTGAGGTCGAGAAATTGGGACAGAATAAAGAGAGAGAAGGTGTGAATCTGATATGTATTCATTACATGCTTCCTGACAACAAATTGCAATTTAATCCAAGAAGAGGAGGCTCTCATTCTGTGGTAATAAATAAATGACTAGCTACATGTATTATATATCAGACAGTCATGCCCTCCTCCTCCTCTTCTGCTATGGAAATCTCATTGTTACCTGATTTATTCATTCATTCATTCATTCCTTTCATCCATCTGATGGTAAATGGTCAACGGTGTCTCATTTATGACAGTTTTCTTTTACTTTGTCATACATTCTTTTGTGTGACTGTACTATGCGGGATCAGATATGCAGTCTCTTGTGCTGCTCTGTGTGAAGTGGTTATTTAAATCATAACATTTTAAATTTTGCACAAAACATAAACAATTTAGACGGTATTAAACTAAATTATGCTGGACAAATAAGAATCCTAGACCTAACCTTGAGCTCAATATCACCAATAAGATTTTAAGAAGTGAAGCATAAGTCACACTATTCTAAAGTCTGTTTTGTAATTTTGTATCCAATAAGGCAAGCTCTTAACTATTAACCTGTTGGCTTGAGTTTAACAAATGTGCTTCATCAGACCACTAATGCAGCCCAGTCAGAGCATTACATTTTATTGGCCGTATCATGCTAGTGTTAAAATGAAAATTAAGGAATAATATCATTGTTTATGTTGTTTTGCTTGCTAAAATCAGAAAATGTTAAAAATCGAACTTGTTTAACATCATTTCACTTTAAGTAGATCTAAACTGCATATTAGTAAATGTGTTGTTTGTGTCTGTCCGTTTTTAGGCTTTTGGAAAATGCAACAGACACTCACTCCTATTATGTAGAGTGTTTGTCACCTTTCACAAACTACCTGTTCAGAGTGGTGGTTTCACATATTCATGGGCAGACGGCGGGGCCGTGGGCAACGCTACGCACAGCAGAAGACCGTAAGTACTGATGCACAAATGTATAGGGGTAAAATGTTGTGCAATTATTTTGCAGTTACAGATCCAGCTGAAGTACAATGAGCTTTGCAAAAACAAGTGTTATAAAAATAAGAAAACGAAAGTTTGTTTGTATGATGGGAAGCATAATTGTGTATGTGTTGGGGACAAACACACTGTATTGGTGTTCTTATGTGGGTCATCTTAAGACAGTGGTTGCTAGAAATAGCTTTTGTTCAATGTTTAATGCGCTAACATCGGTCCTGACAAGCTTAGAAGTGGACTCAGCAAATGGTTGATAGAATAAACACCAAGTCTGACAAATTAGAGCATGTGGCCAGTTTACTAATAATAAAACAGTCCAAAGTTGTGTCTAGCTTCCCTTAAGTTAATCTGAGGTTGTGACTGCAGGAAGAAAACATAAAAGGGAAGGAGGTTTTAGAAACATGGGCAAAGGCTGGATTGGGTGAAACACACTGACAGGGTTAGATTTGCATACAGTAAGGTGTGTCTCTGTGTGTGAGTGACCTAGCCAGTGTCATTGTGGGCTAATTGCTGTAATAGAATCATATTAGCCACTGGAACAGCCTCCTCAGTGCAAAGTTATAAATTAATTAGCACCATGATATTATCACATGCATTATCATTAAGCAGCTGAGTTTTGCATACATTTATAAGTGCTTAGCCACACTCAAAAATGCATACAAAGCACTTGCATGTTTTTGCATGTAGCTACACATTTACGTGAGCACTAGTGCATCTTCTTACATTGCATTGCATACGCATTCCCACTCACACACACAATTGTAAGCATTTAGGATGCATTAAATTACAGTTCTGTGCTTTTGTCATTTTGTTGTGCAGAATTAATTTCCCTCCAGCAAACACACAGATATGCATGCATATCAACAGACCCACAAACACATTTATATTCACACTAACTCTGAAGCATATGGAGTACCTGTCAGATACTTAAATATGCCACTACTTGAGCCAGGGTCATAATATCAGCCACACTGCTTGTCAGACTTAGACAGGAATGTCTGGTGGCCTTGTGCAATGCCAAATCTCCCATATACAGGCACAAGAATATAACCATTAAAGGAACAGTGACGCTGCTCAGATTAATTGTTAATTGGCACAAAGTTACAATATCTCCTTATTATAATGAACTTTGTCCTGGAAGTACAGGACTACCATACTAAATGTATCAGTTTCTCAGCAGTCCTCACAGAATGTTAACAATATATTACATTAAGATTTATGAAAGCTCTGGTTATTTGGATAAAGAAAAAGTGCAACATTTTAAAACGCCTCAAGAAAAAATGCCTTTGTTGTAGCCAGACTTTGTCATGTAAAATAATTTAAAAGTTGCCGGATCAGGATGACTGAGAAGAAGGTAAACAAGTAAAAACAGGTTCTGTATGGTGTGATTCTTCTTATACAGACTGATACTAAAAGTATTTTGCAAAATTTATCAACTGGTAAGTTGTTTTCCAATCAGAATAGCTGTTTGATATTGTATGATCCTTAGCAAATTACCCTAATATATTTATTTTTTATATAGCAAAGTTCTTTTTAGTCTCGAAACAGGTAGGTAATAAAAGTAATTGTGTAACATAATGACTTTTTGTTTAAAAAGGTTTAAAATTTTAACACATTTAATTTGCACACTGTCTTTATATGATCTGAGAAATATCTACAATTTTATGTCATACTGGCTGAAAAATCTGTTTGAGCAATCCTACTGTATCTTTTATTTTCTCTACCTTTTCTTACTTTTTCCCCTGTTTCACAAGAAAGTTTTGTTTCTTTTTACAAAAGTAAAAGACATGTAGGATAAAAAATAGGGTAAAAAAGAGCTAAAAATCTAGATGAAAAGGGGTAATATGAGGAACAGAAGAAGAAAGAGGAAAAGAAGAAAAGAGTGGACTAATGACAGAACAGAGGGAGAGAGAGAGACCCGTGCTCCTTCCTTCCTTTTTATCATTCCATTAAAGTTTTATATCCATCTTTTTAATGTAATTTGGTCCCTATGAATTCCTGTCGCTGCAGAACAGACAGACGGCTCCTGTGAACATAAACTCTAGCCGTGTTGGACAGCTCCCTTTCCTCTGTCTACTCCCATGTTCACACCAGCTAAGTGATCTAAGAGTGTGTGTCTGTGTGTGTAAATGTGCGCCTGTGCACGCACTGGAAGAGAGGTGCGTATTTCAGAGTGCTATGAAGAATATGAATAAAGAGTAAGAATAAAGCACCACTTGAACAAAATGATCCTAGCAAAGCTGTCTTAGAAAGTGAAAATGTGAGTGTATGTGTGTGTAAGAACATTAAATAACATTAAAAACATGAAAGAATAATCCCTCATCACCCAAACTAAACCGCAGCGTGGTGAGATAGAGGAGCAGTGCAGGTGAAAGACTCTACAGAGACGAGGTTAGAGGTAACGGCAGAACACAAAGAATTCATGTTATTTAATTAATTACTTCCTGCATTAATAAAACATTCCCCTGTCTTTTTTCCTCGTGTTTTAGTCAGTTATTCCCTGAGGAATAATGTATTTAAAAATCATAACCCTACATTTTACCTATTTAAAGAAGTGTGAATGTAATTAGTAACAAGTTATGTCTATATTATATAGATAAAAAAAAACATAAAATATTTTTTATCCTAAATATTTGAATTGAAAAACACACACCACTCCTAATATTTGCTGGGATTCTTTGAAGAAAGTTGCTTCAGAAACAAGTACTTTATTTATGAGGATGGCATCATGTATGTCTCTTTTCTGTTTAACACACTTTAAATATCACAAATGAGCAGAGATCAATTAAGCAACATCAAGAAAAGCTCACCAGGAAAAGTGTATCACTTTTTATTTTTTTTTCTTTGACTTTTTTTTGTGACTACATTATGTCATTTTTTTTCCTATATCAAAGTGTGGTAGGTGATTTTATTTATCTGGTCCTTAAAGGGATAGTTCCATGTAAGTAGACTAAGGTTGATGAGCAAAAACCTGGTTGTTGCAGCTCATTGCAGGCTGTTTTTGCCGTTGAGTTGTTTGCGCTCATCTCTTTTGCTTAGGCTTAAAACATAAAGCACATTTCTCTCTGTTTTTATGAACTGTAGGTTTAAGCAGACGATAGTGACCATTTTATTTGTTGGTTGACCTGGATTTCACAACTTTTTTTAAAGTAGTCAGATGCTTTACCTTCATCTGAGACTGAGCACAGGTGAAAAAAAGCATGATTGAGTATATTGTCTACTTGCGTTCTCCTCTTTTTTAATCTCCCTCTTCTGAGTCTTTCTAAAAACCTTTATCCTTATTTCACATTCTATCTACATTTCCTTAAGAACCTTAAGCTATATTAGTCTCCATCTCAGGGGTAATTTCCTGTTGTTTCCAACAACAGGAAATTACCTTTAAAACCTTAACATCTCTTTTTTAGCCTCACCTATGCCATATAACACTTTGTTGTTATTATTTGAGGCTTATTTATAGATATTTAATTACAATTAAATGAATATGTACATATTATTGAAAAGTTCATTAATTCAATTCATATGGTGAAACCCATTATAAACAATAATTATCCACAGACTGAAAAAAAATGTTAATCCAACAGTGAAAAGTATGTTTAGTATTTGCTTAGATTGGTATTTTCAAAAGGTACTTTCAATAATTTGAACACCTATTCTATTTATTTAAGATTCTAATGGGACCCACAATAATGAGAAATCAGATCAATTGAACTGATTTACCTCTTAACTGAATAAATACAAAAATGGTGTTTAAAATAGACTAAATTCAGTAAGGTTTTGTTTTTAAATGTAGTAGATAAATGGCGTCTAAATTTAACACCAATTAACATTATTTAATAAATGTTAGTAGGTAATGGGAGGTAATAACACTATTATTACCACTATAAACCATATAGTTTAAGTAGAACAAGTGTAGCTTTAGAATGTAAATAATAAATAACTGAGAAAATAAGAACTGAAAGAAAAATATATTGCTTATTCTAACATCAATGTAAAATTATACTTGGTAGAAAAGCCTTTTTATGACATGCAGCAAATTTTAAACAACCCTCAACGTGTTTTTTCTTCAGAAGTGGAGTCTGGCGCATTGAGTGTACATAGAGGCCATGCTGTTTAATGTGAAACTTATCTCTTTATGATAGAACTGTAAACTGTAACAAAGAACTTTGCAACATAAAGATCAATTAGGAGCAAATAATCAGATGAAAGAACAGACTGACACTTTTTTAGAAGATAGCTTAGAATTTGAAATTCTAGATCAATAAATTTCTAAAACATATTACACATATTTTAGAAATGGGTGCTAGTGGGTCACTTAAAATGATTGGCAAGATGGGTGGTTTTTTGGGGTATATAGTTTTTCTGACTAAGCATCTTTGCATTCACAAAGATCAGGTAATGATGTAGATCATTTAGAAAAAACGAACCACTTCCTTGTTTTAGTTCTAAAGGCTACACCTTGCTTTTTTCTTTCTACGCTTTGTTTAGGTCAAAAGGTTACATATATAGAATTAATTAGATCATCCTAAATCATTAATGCCTGTGAAGGACATTAAGGGAGTTGATGGATTGACATTTTTAACTATTAAGGCAGTGGTAGTTACTTAAAGGCTCATGTGAGTCTCATATAGTCGGGATATGCCAGCTTATGACCTTGGTCATACCTCATCCTCTTTCTGACCGCCTCTTCAGAGAATCCTAAAGCCGCGGTGACTTTAAATAATCTGCAGCAAAGTAAAGATATGAAATGCAATGTAAATTCCTCCCGTATTACTTGTCACGTTTTGACACCTTGTTGTAAGTATCTTGATAACAGTAAAGCTCAGCATTTGTTCTCATTATGACTCCTAGGAGCCTTGAATCACCTTCAAAAGCCCAGTCACCCCCTCACACACACACACACACACACACACACACGCACACACACACACATGCTTGTGACCCTGTGCGGAGCTAAAAATAATACCCTTCTTCTTTTCTCTCACATGGACACGCATAGATATACACACCTAAACATATGCAGACTGTTAAATACACACATGTAAGTATGCACAAGAATGAACGAGGAGATACACTTACAAATACACACATACACACACATATTCTCCCTCACCTCCTCCCCCTCTCCAAGCCCTTGTCAGTTGATTGTGTTATTACTATGCTAACCAAATCCTTATAAATGTGATTTAAGGCTTGGCGGCCCAGCAATCCTGTTTTAGCCTTCTGCTACTGTGTTTTGTTTTTTTTACTGGAGAGAGGAGGAGTAAAGGAGGGCGGTGCAGATGTAGGAATGAAGGGAAAGGAGTAGAGAAAGGAGACAAGAAGGCAAAGAGACTAGAGAGATTCAAAAAGAGTAAGAATGTATGGGACATTTGGACATTTCAGGATGATGGATAAAAAAAACAAAGGAGGTGAGAATGAGAGCATAGCAAGTCCCAAAAATTAGACGGAGGTAATGCAATCCAAAACTTGCTTCCTTCTTTCCAGAAACCAGTAAAGCATTCGCCTCCACCTTCCACTCCACCTCTCCCAGCTTCTCCCCTTCAAAAAATAAAAAAAGCATCAAGTGCATCTTAAATGAACATTTCAATTGAAAAACTTAACAGCCCTTCAAATTGCAGAATTTTACACGCGTCAGTAAAGCCTAAATAACACTCAACACTTGGAGAGAAAGGAGACGGTGAGGAGGCAGGAGAGAGGGAGGGGATAGTGGATAGGGGCAACAACAGGGGCTATTCTGAGTGGCTGAGGGGAACTGGATCAAGGTGACTTAAATCAATGATGTTTTAAAATCGCTTAGCATTTTCCGTTAGTCTCCTCAGTTTTTTTTGCATGTCTGTAAGGAATCTTAATTGGACCACACTACAAAAACTGTCCTAAATAAATACATTGTCTGATTAAACATTCAACATACAGGCAGGAACTCGGCCATCCACAACAATATGCAAGCATGCAGGGAAGCACTCTGGCATGGACATGCAGAGAAAGGGAGATGGGCTACTTGGTTATTCGTTGGGTTCAGTGGACCTTTGGTGGTAATTGAATCAGTGTGAGTGCTGAGTAGAGCTAGCATAAAAACCTGTTAACCTAAAAGGTCAGCTTCCTGCATTGTTTATGTAGTTGGAGACCAGAGAGAGGGAGAAAGAGAGACCCGATACAAAGTACAAATGGGAGACAGAGAACGGGATAAAATGGGAGAAGTAGTAAGAGGAGGACAAAGGATGATTGTATAAGAACGAAAGCTTGAAATAAAAAAAAGTTTTATCTTAAACATTGCATGTGATGTGGTTATGTTAAAGCTGCTGAAATCTTACTGAAATATGATTTGTAAGCAAAAACAGTTCTACCAAAATGATCATTTTACCAATGCAATCTAACCTCAGTAAATAACTAAATTAAACATATTTTAATTTTAAGCTTCTTAATCTTCCTGTTAAAATTATGTGTATGTGTTGTCTTGTTCCTTGTATGTTTCATGTGGTCTGGTTGTTGTTACTGTTGGTTCTTGTGAGTGTTTAAAGCATCCTTGTGTCGACATTATTGCCTTGACGTTACACATTATCATTTTCTGCATTCAAAATACAAGTTACACATGTTTTTTTTTTAAGTGGAATGAAAACAGGAACTTAATGTGTTCTTAATATTTTGCCGTGTTTGGAGCTTCAAATCTCAAGGCATTAGTTAGCACCTTAGTCTGTTGGTACTCAGCCCCATGAATCAATTGATAATGTAGCAAAAGTGCACACTGTTTACTGTCTAGTTGCAGAGATGCAGGCATGCACATAGACATGTCTGTGTCATGCATGTATGCCTAATCTCAAATGAATTTATGCTCTCATACAATTGCTAATCTCATTTCACTCAATTCCTTTCTGCCTATCCCTCACAAACACATGCACACACACACACACATATCACCATCTGGGAAAGCCGTTAGCGGTTAGCGGTAGCACTTAGCGGCGCAGCACGCTCCCTCAGTCCGCTCAGTCACCTTGATCTGCTTGCCCTTCACACAGCACCATTACTGCTATACTGCATCTCTGTGGGTGTGGGCATGTGAGTTAATGTGTGAGTTAGGAATAGTGTGTGTCGCTGTGTATGTCCATTATAGAGCAGTACAGTGGGATGTAAATGCCAGGGAGGAGGAGGATGTGGGATTACCTTCAAACAGGCTTCCATGAAGTGAAATTTCCTTTCCTGGTCTCGTGTTCATTTTTACCCTGGCACAGTCATGTGATGGTCATGTGACTTTTTGTCCATGAGTTTCTGATGTGCTTCTCTGCCTCTTTCTAAAAGGATTATTTTCTTTTTAACTTAGAAGAGTTTAAACCACAGTCTCACTCACTGAAACTGGCATAAGCAGCGTAGGACGGTTACTGGTGTCAAGGTGCAGCGAAGGTTTTTACATTTCTTGCCCTACAGTTGAAATACAGAACCAGAGAAACTGAGTGACCAGAGTTTTCTCTAGTTCTATGAAGCTGCTTCTGGATACTGCTGGTCAGCTGACCTAAAGATAGGTACTATATTTTTCCTGCTTGCTTACAAGAATGACAAATTATGCTAACGGTGGAAACGAAAGCAGCAGCACCTCAGGTTTGCTGCTTTTAGAAATGTTCAATTCCATGCTGGCAAAACTTAATTTTGTAAAAAATAAATAAATAAATAAAAAAAAGAAAGAAAGAAAGAAAGAAAGAAAGCCACTAAAACCTGAGTAATTTATTGGGGGGGGGGGGGGTGGGGGGTTTTTTTGTGTGGATGTCTTGATTGTGGATCAACAATATTTCCTGTAGTTTAGTCAGCCTAGCCTCAAATTGTAACTACCACAAAACTTTAAATCCCACTTGTTTATTGACTTAGTGACAGAAAGTGAAAAAATGTGAATTTGCATAGTAATTCCTTGAACATTGATTTCAAAATTACCTTTTGGTGTTTTTTGTTATGTTGCTGTCTTATATTATAACTCTTTTGAAATAATCTTGCTTTTCACTTTTCTCTCTTGCTTTTTAAAATAATATTTTATGTTGTCCTTGTTTATTTTTTTCTACAGGTCCAGGCCCCGTAGATTCACCGGCCGTTATGGGACTTCAGTCGCGGAGTGCATTAATTACCTGGGATCCTCCTGCACAAACAAATGGCGTCATAACAAATTATACACTTTATCTTTACTCAGGTTCCATCACTTCTTCAGATCATGACCCTGATTCAGTCCCCAGCACCAGATCGACCTACACCTCAAATTTGTCCTCTAAGCCAAGTGTCTTGCCCAACTTTGATGGAACACGTCAACATTCAGATTTCAACTTCCTGACATGGTCAGATCCTAGCAGACCTAAAGGCTCAAGCCTCAACTCTACGTCTTCTGCAGGTTATGATAACAAGTTCAGCACAACTAAAAAAAATACACACAGCATCATTTTCTCCACCTCAAGGCCTGGTACTGATGAAAATAATCAAATGGACTCATCTGGTGAGATCACTGAAAGTCACGACTACAATATTGTCCTATTCAAACCGACTGAGCCCAAAACCAGCAGTGTAGAAACAAACCTCTCACTTTCAGCCCCAAATTCCACTTTGAGCAGCTTCAATCCTGATAATTTCATCACACAAGACCCATTCATCTTCTCCAGTTTTGTAGCCGACGCATCAAGATCTACTCCTCTGTCTGTCACAGTTCCTGGAAATACCACCAGTTACACTTTCCTCAATCTGCATCCCTACCAAATGTTCAGCCTCCAGGTACTAAATGGGTTACTATAGAAGAGAGCACTGTGCTTTATAAAAGTCAAAACATAGCTGTAGATGTAATAAACATTTTTTTTCTTCCTTTTTCATGCGGATTTTTCCAGTAACACATATTAAAATGTTTTCATAGTGGTAGAATAATCATGTACAATTGGACGAACTTGATAAACTATGTTACACATACATATTTTTCTTTTTTCCCAATAGTAGAGGAAACTAGAACGACAGTTGAGGATAATTGTTAACTAATTTCTGATAAAGTGTTATGTAAAAAGTTTAACACTGTGACGTTACAGAGCCATTTTCCATCGTCCAGGTAAAAGCATGCACCAGCGCTGGTTGCTCGGTGTCCGGGGCGTCTCAGTACTTCCAGACCCTCCCAGCTCCATCTGAAGGAGTTCCTGCACCTCACCTTTACTCTGACACACCAACATCTGTTCTCTTGTCCTGGGGTGCCCCAGAAAGAAGCAATGGACCACTAGAACGGTAAGAAACTGTCACCTAGACTTCAGTCCGTCTTTCAGATTTCATTTATTATTTCGTGAGATTCTGAATTTTGTTTGCTGTAGCTGGGAGATTGAGCGCAGAGTTGCCGGAACCAAGCAAGCCTCCACAGTAGGCCGCCTTCTGCCAGTTTCTCCCCCTCTTTCATTCCTCGACTCCTCATCAGCTCTTAGTCCTTGGACGGCCTACCAGTATCGACTTGTGCTCCACAATCAGGCTGGAAAGGCTGCAGGTAAGACTGTAATAACTTTGTTATTGTTTTCAGTCTGAGATGTTTCATATTTACACCTCCTTTATGTTTGAAACACTGTTCTTAAGCTGCATATCTGTATACATGCAGGGCCTTGGGTCAGTGTCAAAACCAGACCTTCTCGTCCAGCTGGACTGAGTCCCCCAGGAGTAAAAGTTCTTGGATCAGAGTCACTTCAAGTGAGGATTTTCTTACTTTCTTTCTTCTTCTTTTTAAATGCCGACATGCCCACTTACCTGGGTATTTATGAACATACTTATTCATTAGATTGTAGTTTTATTTCAGTAAGAAAGTCACTGATACAGGACAGTTTTACCTCACAAGGAATTTCGCAGATTTAAATCCCTGAGTAGTCTGGCGACTTTTACCGTGTTTATATTTACTTAAACCAAAGAAATGATAAAGTAGAGCTTCATTGAGAATCTCCTCAGTCACTGTTGGATTGACTGAGTAAAAAAGACAAAGCAATGTCACACAGATTCTTCTGTCTTTCCCTTTTCGGATTTAATGAGAGAGAGGAGCGTTCAACTCAAGGTCCCCTTCAGAAATGGGAGGGGCTGTGACCCTGTCTGTAGCAGCTTCCTTCCTGTCGGCCATTTTGAAGGAGTGACTGGAGTGGATTTTCACCAGTGGCTAATCTCTCATGAAGGCCTTTCTTTGAAAGCTACTGAAACAATATCACATGCATACACACACACACACACACACACACACACACACACACACACACACACACACACACACACACACACACACAAAGATGCACACACACTTGCACTCACAGCCCTACACTAATGCTAACTGCAGAAAAATGCTAATGCCTGTCATCATTTCAGAACCGCCCCTGTCATTGCTGCAGCAGCTCAGCTTTAAGGGTCACAGGTCTAAGAAGAAAAGCGTTCCTTCCTGGTTGTTGCTAATTGGGCAGACAGGAAGCCGCTTCCTGGTTATCAACTGACCTTGACAACACGTTGGAGGATTTTGAATATCTTCCTAACAAATAATATATACATGGTTTATTCTTCTCCCCTAAAAAAAACAGACTTTGAGGGTATAAAGGAAAGGTCCATTGAAACCATCACAGATGATAGATTAGAGACTTATACAGTGATTTAGAAAAACTTAAAGTGTAATTAGAACTATCTGACAAAGTTATACATGGTGGAAAAATGTACAGGCTTCTGGTATTTAAACAAAATCCTCATCAAAGATAAGTAAAAAGTATTAAATGCATCCATTTAGTTTCATGTGTTTACATTGTTTTAACTAACCAAATGAGCTGCATATCTTAAATTTTTGAAAGTATTAAACATATTTTGTTTGCTAAAATTGATAACAAAAAGTACCATTTGAATATTTTCACTTTTCTTCAGGTTTTTGTGCTGAAGCAGTCCAAAGTCCTATAATGTAATGATAATAGACATTATTGTAGAGCTACATTATGAAAGCAGAGCTAATATGAACAGATTACGAACCTTAAACAGCCTAGTCCAGGCTAATAAACCACTCTAATAATCAAGCGCATCCTTTCAAAGTAAAATACACGAAGCAGCTTGTCACCTGTCAAACCACTCATGATAGGTAGTTTACATTCTTATTTTCACTTCTTATTAAATTAGATAAAGGTCTATAAACACTTTTCAAAAACAGAGTTACATTTTTTCTGTTTTTACAGCCCTAGTTTAAGGCAATAAGTTGTAGTTTGTGTTTGACATAATTTTCTAGGAATGTTTTTTGCTTGATCGAAATAGTTTTATAACCACTACATTTGGCTTTGGTTTATAAATGGCAACAATTTCACAAATTGATATTACAATTTATAAATGTTCACTAAATAAAAGCGTAAATGTACGAACACACATTTCCCCAAAAGCTGCTTTCTCAGTGCAACCATTGTCGGTTCTTTCCTGCCTTGCATTTTTGCAAATAGCCACACACACACATACACATACACACACACACACACACACACACACACACACACACACACACACACACACACACACACACACACACACATATATACTGGACTGGCCTCAGCCCCAGTACTCTATGTCAGGGTCTCTGGTGTCTTCACCATCACCAGATTACATCAAGCTATTCAATCTGTAAATGACTTCCACCACAGAGCACACTCAACACGCACTTTGGGAAATGAGCTACCTAACTCAAAATGACCCCCCCCCCCCCCCCCCGCTCGCGGGTTTTTCGCTCTTTGTGTGTGGGTGTTTTTTTTTGTTTT
>NW_015113018.1:605852-657044 GCF_001443285.1 Poecilia latipinna
GTGAGAAAGACCTCCCTGCCCAAAAATGCCCCCCCCCCCCCCCCCTAGTTATGGTGTTTGTACGCCTTTGAGTGTGTGATTGTTTTTCTGTAGTTGGAAGGTATTTCTCATGTGTATGCATTAGAGTGTGTGTGTCCTGTATCACCTCTCAGTGTCACTTGTTAAAATATCAAGGCTGCATGATAAATAATTAGTCTTGACATTCATTCATAATATTCTCATCAACATTGACCACTTAATCACCTGGACCTGTATTAACAAGCTGTTTACTAAGTCATTTCTTGACAGTGTGTTTCTCTAAGTGTGTGTGTGTCTGAGTATGCGTGATTTCTAAAGTTTGTTGCTACTCGTCTCAGTATCAATACATTAATCCAGTTATCACAGTGAAAAATATTTGAAGTGTGTAAAATCCTGCCTGTTTTTGTGAGTAGCATCTGTTGCTTGTGTGTGCTATCATTTATTCTAGCGTTTACCTTTGTCCTAGCTCTAAAATGCTGACAGACTGAACTGATTCCAAATCAGACACAGCGCTTAGCTTTTGTTTTTGCACGCAGCAATTCCATTACGAGCAGCTTTCATTATTTTAGCATGGTGCCTGTGTGTGAGACAGAGGGTGCCTGTTGGCGCGTGCCCTGTTTAAATGTGATGAAAGAAACCTTCTACTTAAGTCAAAGTCAGGTTGTGTTTTCCTACAAGACTGCTAAGGAGTTTTCACTACTGCCCAGGTTGCTGGTTCCATTTTAATCTGACAAAACGATGCATTTAGAATCCAACATACAGATTTTCTTGCACTTAATCATGCATACATAAACGTTATATGTGATCGTGATGTTTGCCCAGGTTGTTTTGGAGAAACTGCAGTAACTTCAAAGAAGGTGTTTTCATCAGATTAGACCAAAATTAAACTAAAAAATTCATAAAATTCACTGATGAATGGGCAAAACTGAAACAGACATGTTTCAAAAAACCTCAAAGTGTTGAGTCACTGGTGCTGAATATAAATTAGCGTCACAATTTGCTGAATTTTATCGCTTTTTTTATAACAATTTCCCTTTTTTTTCCACTTAACAATTATGTGACACTTTATGTCTGCTGTTTAAAATCCCAAAAACAATAGATATACGTTTGTGGTTGTACTGAGACAATATCTAAAAATTTTCCATTGCAAGTTTTCAAGGCATTGCAGAAAAGATGTAATGACCTTTTTTCCTGCCAATGGATTTGCATGCTATATTTTAACAAAAGCTGTCATTTCAAAATGTTGGTTTGTTTCAGGTCACATGGTCGCCTCCTTTGATTCCTAATGGAGAAATTCATGGATATGAAATCCGTCTCCCGGAACCCCGAATCTTTCATAACACCAGCAATCCCTTGGAGTTCAATGTCACCGTAACAGACCTTGTCCCGTACACGAATTACAGCATCTCTGTGCTGGCATGTTCAGACGGTGGAGGGTATGTTGGTGGATGCACAGAAAGTCTTCCAACTCCTGCCTCCACATTACCTACGACACCTGAAGACCTGGCACCGCTTTCAGTCGTGCCAGTCAGTGAATCCTTTCTGGCAATTTCCTGGCAACCACCAAGTCGGCCCAACGGACCAAATATCAGGTAAAATTTATGCCTGTAATAATTCAATTTATTCATCAGACGGACGAGACTGATATCATGATGTGGATTTTGAAAGGCACGTTCTGGAGATGTTCAGTTGCTGCTGAAAATCTCCACGCAAAAAGGAATAAACACATTAACAAGTTGCTAACAAAAGTACCCTACTAATGAGCTAAGTGTTGCTCATTCATAATCGGTGTTTGCACAGCACTAATGCACATTCGGCTCCACTTTGTTCGCGTCCTGTTCGACTCTGCCTGCGATTAGGCCTAAAATAAAGGTCCATTTTCTTAGCAGGTGATTAAAATGCATGAGGCTCGCTCGCTCTCTCTGTTCTGTGCTGCTCAGCTCTGTATGTTTGTCTAAGTGGGTTGGTTAAAAGGCGGCGTTAAGCCCTTCTCTTCTGATTACAGCAGAAATTAGCATCACTGTAGGGAGAGGAAAACACAAAACCCGCAGAAAAACAGTGACTGGAGAGGCGTTGGGAGGGATGAGATACAGCAGAGGCAATGAATGGAGATGATGAAAAACAACACAAGAGGAGGAAATGAGTGATAAGAGTCAGCTAAAATTCAGTGTGGAAGTTTGAGTGTGTGCATGTCTGAACGGCGCACTGGCTACATACAGTCTTTGTGTGTTGATGGATTCCTTAACATCAAACTGTGTGTGTTTGTTTTTCTTTTATTCAAATCTTCCCCCTCAGATACAAGTTGCTCAGACGTAAAACCCACCAGCCCCTGGCCGTCGCCATGGTCCCCACATTAGCAGCCACTTCCCCGCCCCCCTCCGAAGATCTCCATCGCTGGTTCCGTGTTTACTCCGGCACCAAATTGTTCTATGAAGATAAAGGCCTAAGCAGGTGAGATTACTGGAATGAGCTCTAGAGCAAATGGCAGCGCTGCAACAAACAGTGTGTGCAGAGCCGATCGGAGAGTGACTGCTGATGCCGATCTTTTAATACCGCTCAAAGATACATTAAGCAAATATCCCAAAGAATTAAATTGTTTTTGTTTCACACAGTGTCCCTTAATCTCAGTCCGCCACTTGGTTGCAGTTTTTTTTTTTCTTTTATCCTTGCTGAACTGCTCTGGGTCTTCTATGCATCTTAGGTAGCTTTTTCAAAATCACCTGACCAACTTGCAGATGTGTCTGCTCATCCAGGAGCAGGGGAAAAAAAGGAATTTTTAACAATAAAATCCCACTTAAGTTTTCATTATTCAATTAAAGGTGAGAAAAATTGCCACTAAATTGACATGAAAATGAAATATGTATTTCTCCTCATCCATCTTCACTTCTCTTTAACCCCTAGTTATAATCCAGTTCAACCAGTTGCTTTTAGAAACAAACTAGTTAATACATGGACAAACCTTTAGAAACGGTGAGAACTTTAACATTTTTTTTGTATTTTTTCCAGAACCTGGCTTGAACTGAGCCAGTTTCTGCTGGAGGTTTATTCCTGCTAAAGGGGAGTTTTCATTTCTACTGTTGCCATATACAGACTCATGATTAGGTATTGCTTGAAAGCTAATAACTCAGTTCACTAAACTGGTTGTCACCTCATGTTTTTTTTTTCTGGAGGAAAGGGAGACTTCTGCTGCCAAGTCAATCACTTAATGCAGATTATTTTTTTCTGTAAAAAGCCATGAGACGACATTTGTTATGAATCAGCCTCCTATAAATTGACTGAGTTGAACTGAATTCAAACTGAAAGACTGACTTCACTTGAAGACAAACTTATTGTGACAGTTGGGGCATTAATCAAAAGAATCATTTTGTCTCTTCACAGATTCACCCGTTACCAGTACCAGCTTGTGGTTTATAATGACGTGGGCTACTCTTCAGGAAATATTGTTACTGCAGTGACCATGGCAGGGGTTCCCCTCAAGCCTCCTACTTTGTCTGCTCGTGCTATCAATCACACAGCTGTACAAGTCAACTGGAATAAGCCCTGTAAGATTACCCTCTCTGTTCCTAACACACTTCCTCAAACACATGCCTTTACGGATCAGCTCATCAACACATCTTAAATGATCGAACTAAAGCAGATGTATTAGTAAGTTTGTCTTTAGTCTTTGCAAAAACATCACCAGACACAATATACGACCTATGTAAGACTTATAGAGTTTAAGCAGTAACACAAAACTATTGACATAATTAATTAATACGAAAGAGACTTTTACTGACTCATCTTGAATTTCTTTGTCAACTCAATGATACATACTCCATGATTTGTTGCTGAATTGCTACTTGTTGGCAGCAAATGGTAAACAATCTGGCTGTAAATTGTGGGATTCCACATTTTTGCTATTGACATTTGTTTGGGACTGCCACTAATCACTTTTTTAATTAATCATTAACATTTTTGGAGGGTTAATGTGAACAAAAATCACAAGGAATTTTTGGGGGTTTATTTTGAGCCAGTTTTTCTGTTTATGGGATGCTTCAATAGATGTCAAAACCAAGATGCTGCAAAATATAAAACAGGCTTCAAGCGTTCTGTGAACTCCAGCATGACAAAATGAAGTTAAATATGGTATTTGTTATTGGTGCATCAAAAATTCAAAGTGTTGTGAATGTTAGATATGCGACGACTAACCTGGAAATGAACACAATTAAAATACACACAGGCAGACATACACACACAACCTCTGAAGATTGGAGTTAGGTGCTGTCCACACTTGTTTTGTGTATGAAAAGTTTAACAAACAAAAAAAAACATTAATTCATAAAGGTTATGCCTGAAAAAAATACAAACTGATGAATATCGGCATCATTATTTGGTTTTACATTAGTTGTGGCGATCCAGCTTTTTGTTGTCTCTTCCAGTCAAATGAAGGTCAAAAACATATACAGTAAAAGTTTGGATTTAATCCCAGTTTGAATATAAAGCTTAAATTAGCAAGTGCTCATAGAACATAAGATGCATTTAAAACTTGCATGTGAATTGTTGAACTAAAATTTTGATCTCCTTCATTTAACTCTGTTCTTATCTACCTAAAAAAATATATTAAAACATTTCGATGCGATCACTTTCACAGTAAAATGTTATAATAAAATTATAGAGAACTGCATAGTGAGAGGGAACTTTTAGCCGATCCCTCACCTGTATTATTATCTTGTGTTTTTCAGCCCTGCAAGACCTGCAGGGAGAGGTGGAATCATTTTTTCTCACAGTAACATCTTCCGAGACTGGCCCAGTGATGGCTTATGGTCCTGATGTCACGTCGACTGTAATAGGAGACCTTTGGCCCAGCACCACATACCTGGTATCACTGCAGGTGTTCAATGGTGCACACAACACAACTAAATCAGTGGTTTATGTCACCACTGCTGATGGAGGTAGGAGAAAATAAGAGCATGAAGAAATATCGCCTGATTTAAAAACTTCAACAATCCTCTGTTTTAAAATGATTAATAACCACTGGTGCTGGTGTAATCACAACATTTTATTTGTGTACATAGAATAATGAATCATTACATCCATGAGAGGTGTTCGGGTTAACATGCATTTCTCTGCTACATTGTGCTTCACAGGGGATGTTAAACACATCATGTAGTGAGGCATGAAATCAATACAAAGTGTGTGTGAGGCTGATTCGAGGTGCTGCTGCAAATTGCTTGTTGGCACCATGGACAAAAACACACAACCTGCACTCGTGCAAACTGAACAAGCAAACCGTATTCTACATCGCAGTGTCTTTTTTTTAACTCCACAGAAATTCTTTCATAATGAAAGAAATATTGTGATTAACTCTTCGGTTTTTATAAAAGATTTTTACTCTCAAATTGAGCCATTTTGCAGTTTTAAATGTATGATTCTGTTTATAAAGTTTATAAAATGACTTATTTCAGATGTAAAATCAAGAACTTTGACAAATAATATTGAGTTCAATATCAGTCAAATATATAAATTGTTGGATGTATTGATATTTTCCGAAAAAAAGCTTGCAAAACGTATTAAAGCAGTTATGCGTACTTTCCATTTCTCTTAATTGCTTATCCCAGTCTGCTTCAGTTTGCCTCCATATAATCGTAAATCCTGAGCCACTTTCTGCACTTATATTTATGTCCCCCTCAGTGAGTTTGGACAGACATCTCCTTCTCTCTGCAGCCCAGCCTCACAGTTCCTTTCCTGTCTAGGTGTATCATATGTCACAGGCCTCCTTCTTTCTCTCTAATCTGAGCCGTATAATAAAAAGTGCATTAAAAACATTAGAAAATCATTAGGTGCTAAAGGCAAAGCATGGCTCGTTTAACTGAGAGGGCTACTGAGGTAATTTCATTATTTTACAACTACGAGTGTGCATACGCAGACACACACACACACACACACACACACACATACACATACACCTAAGAGGCCTAATATATTTTAACTAATGTAGCTGAACCCTACCAACCATCCTAACGTGGCCTGGAATCTATAGGGCAATGCTAACATCAGAGCTAATTGGCAAGAAAAATACATGTGTGTAGAGAAGGAAGCTCAGCGATCAGCGTTGCACAGATAATGCCTTTCTGCAGTAAATGAAATTTAGGGCAGGAAATGAATTGAGTTAACTTCTCATAGCCAACTACATTTTCACTTAGAATAATTCAAGAAGTCTGTACGATTACTCTCTTCAGATAAACCATCCTCACAGATCATTTACCTCATTTATTTGAGCTTCTCTCTGTTTTGTTTTTCCTTACAGCTTCATTTCTGAACATCATTTCACATAAAATAGCTTCTTTCCACCTCAGAGTAAAATGTTATTCATTCTCTAAAGTCACTGAATGTTGAAGTATAAAGCGCAGCTCCTTGCAAAAAATATTAATACCACTTGCATTTGGCTTTTATGGGACAGTCTAATACTAAGTAGGATAGAATTGAAAGAAAACTGATGAAAGTTTTTCAAAATATCTTACAAAGAAAAATTGATGTTATGCACTTCTATTCAGCTGCTATGAGTAAATAGTTTGTTGAACCACCTTTAATTGGATGGTCTTTTTTTATCTCTTCCACTTTTACAAATGTAGAAACTACAGTTTTTGTTCATTTTTGAAGTCTTGCCACAGCTTCACTATCAGATTCAGGTCTGGACTTGTACTGGACCGATCTGACTTAATGAATAGATCTTGACCATCCCATTTTACCCCCGGCTGTGTCATCTGGGCCGTTGTCCGAATGTGATATTAACTTCAGCTCCAGTCAAAAGACTTTTCCTACTTCTGACCAGCTTTCATCTGGTATTGTTCTGCAGTTAGCTCCATCCATCTTCCCATCTGCTCTGACCTGATGGCTTATGGAACATAAGATGCATTTCAAACTTGCATGAAAATAAAATATTATATAATAAAATCATTCAACACCATGATGCAGTCACCACCATGTGTGCCCAATGCCGTGGTGTGTTCAGTGTGATGAGCATTGCGCACTGTTAGTTTCCTGCCACAAACAGCATTCTGCACACAGGCAAGAGAGTTGATTTTTGGTCTCATCTGAATAAGCCACCTTGTTCTATATGTTTAATATTCCCCATTCCTTACCCTGTTTTGGGAAGTGCACAACTAATAATCATATTTTTTTTTAATTCTCCCTCCGGAGGCTCAACTCTCTACAGATCCATGCAGCCATGGACCGTGGCTTTCTGCTCTTATTAATACTGTCTTTATCTGACTGTCATGTTTTGGTAGGTTTGTTGTGCCATACTCCTTGAACAGTGCTCTGCGAGATGTTCAAGACTGTTTTGTACTTAGTTTAACTTACACAACTTTGTTCCATTGTGCTTTTCTACCACACATCCCAATGTGTTTCTATCACTGATCGTACAGACTTCTTGTATCCCAATCCCAATAAAATAACATGAGACAAAATAAAAGGTGACTATCCCAAAAATCCAAAGAAAAAAAAAAAACAATTATAGCAAAATCTAGACTTATTTCATGTGACTGAGGTCAAACTGTTGTGTTCACAGCCAAACAGACTTTAAAAAGAAACTGAAAGCAGAGTTAAAAGGAAACAATATAAAAAAATCTAAGAAAGAAGTGGCAACAATTTATTAAGAAGTTAATATAAACAAACCTCTATTATTATAATTATTCTTTTAAAAAACAAAGAAAATGTCGCATCCAAAACTCAGAATAACCAGAAAAACTAAAATTAAGTCTAATTTATGTTCAGGAGTGATAGTTTATGGATGTACTGTAACAAAGAAAAGTTAAATGTGTATTAATACTTTTACTAGGCCCTGTAGAATCGGTGAATCCTCCTTCTTTCACTGGTGCATCTTCCTGGTTCAGACCAGAACTGCTGGATTCATTGATCCTACAGATTCTACCAGATCATTTTTGGAATAGTCACCTTTAATTTTGTCTCATGTTATTTTTATTTTTTTCGTTGAATTACTTTTTTTTATGTGTCCCTCTTATGCTTCTCTCAGAGCCAGAAGGGATGTCTGCCCCTGAAGTGGTTCCAGTAAACAGCAGCACCGCACGTGTCCTCTGGTTCCCTCCTCATCGACCCAACGGAGCAGTTACTGGTTACGGCATCTACGTTAATGGTCGCCTTCATGGCAGTGTAGACAACAGCTCCGGTTCATACCTTCTGGGGGACCTGCTGCCTTTTACAGTCTACAATATACAAGTATTCAATCAAATGCAATATAAAGTAGAAAATTTCAGCAGTATAATTTTTATGTCATCTAATATAATGTGTATTTCAGGTGGAGGTGTGCACAGTGTATGCATGCACTCGCAGTAGTATTACCAGAACAACCACAGTAGAAGACCTGCCAGCTGATCTGCCCAGGCCACATGCACAGGTGATCAGTCCCAGGTAATACAGGTGTGCACTATGAGTATTGTTGCTCTTTCACTCTTAAACTTGAGCGCTACTTTAGTTTACAACAGCAATTCACCTTTATTATTTTTGGTTATTGTGTGAAAACCCTAATTAATACTTAGTGAATACAATTTGATGGATATAATGATAAAAGTGTTGGTGTAAAATGTTTTTTTTATTATTATTATTTGTTGGCCCAATAGTGCAAAATATATAACAGAATATATTTAAGACTTTTGCTAATAATTTGGCATTCCAAGTAAAAATGTATGTGCTGTTTTTAATCTATCGATCAGGATTATTTAACTTTGATTTTGAGCAATTTCACACTAAAAAGTGTTTCAGTTTGTTAATTTGATGCCAGTCTTCACTGCAAATTTGTTTTTTTACAAGATAAAAACATATTCAAAGTTTTACTACAAATCCATTTATTATCTAATATTTATTCTTAGCTGATTTTTATTGTTTTTTTAAATAGCCAACAACATGTTTGGATTCATTCTTAATATCTTTTGGAGCAACTGAGCTAAATTTCCCTGTTTTTTTTACTCCCGTTTTCCTTCAAATCAACACATTTTCATCATATCCTGATGTGGAATTGACTTTAGTCTTCAACAAAGATTCATTATAAAATCACAGGACATTTTTTGGATGCATATCAGCATATTTTTCATTTATTTATTTTATTTTGAAAGGAAAAATACATGAAATTAATAAAACTAACAGGAGCTGAATTTGACATCAGCATAATATAAGTGTCACTAAGAGTCAGGTATAATGCTTCACATCAAGTGAAAAACTGAAAATTATTGCAAGCCATTTTTTCATGCTGATTGTTTTAGGTTAGGGTCTCAGGATGCCCAGGACACTCTGCAGGTTGTAACTGTGTGTCAGAACACAGATCATTTTCCCTGCTAAAATGTCAGCGTTAAAAAAGGAAGAAAATCAATACTGTAAAGTGTATAAAGATACACACACCTTGGTACTGTAGCTCAACTTTGTCAGACATTAACCATGCATGAATGCATTTGTGCTTGAAAGTGTGCGCGCGCGCGTGTGTGTGTGTGCGTGCGTGTGACTGCATGTGTACATTTGTGAAAATGGAGTGTGAAGGAGACACTTACTCCTGCCTATCACTTTCACTTTGTTTTTGCTTCCCTCCACCTCTCCTCTGACAGAGTGGTGAGATTAGATTGGGCCCATCCGGGCAGACCCAGTGGGATCATGCTGGGCTACAAGGTTTTAAGGCGGACCCTTAGATCATGCACCGATAGGTTAACAGGGGTAACACCGTCCTCTGACAGTGGTGGTGGTTTAAGGTTTAAATGCTCCTATCTGCAGTGTCCTGCGGGTCACAGTGTGTGTGGGACTTCCTGCTTTCATCCTGAAACACAGGTATATGGTTTTTCTTCTATTGTTAAATTTAAGCTATTACTTCAAATACACTGTAAAGCACATTTCACAGTCACATGTGTAATGCTGAACACAGTAAAAAGATAATTAAAATGCAAATAAACACAGGCGTAAAACAGGTCTAAAGTTTTTTCTTTATGATGCTGTGTATTTCTTTAGTACAGAGCCACAGACAGTATTTTATTTCCATATGCTAATAAGATTAATAAATAAATGCATTGAAGGTGTAGATTTTTCTATATTGAAAAATCTTCAAAAATAAACTTTTCCCCCCTGTATATGCACTTGTGTGTTAAGCAGATATGCTGCAATGGATTTCTGCACACAAGAAAGCCACATCACCATTGTTGTGATGAGCTGTATGCTGGCTGGGATGATTCCTCCCACTCTGTTTGCTGCAATGGCAAACTTGTCCCATCTCAGCCTAATCATCAGTGCTGTGGAAGATACTACATTCCTGTAAAAACCAGTATGTTCTCTTACTTTCTTTGTTTGCACCAACATCTGATTAATTATCTTCCACTTGGTTTGAGTCTAGTCTTCTCAATGCTGCTCAAGTCTTTCCTTCATCTGTCCTTGTCTTTCTAGATGAATACTGCTGTCCTGACCACTTGCAGGGCCGGGTCTCTGTGGGGCCCGGTGACAGCTGCTGTGGGGGGGTTCCTTATTCCATGACAGGCGGCCAGCTTTGCTGCAGTGGGAGACTGCATGATGGCTACGGGGTCCAGTGCTGTGGAGGCAAAATCGTAGATGACGTCTTGGTTTGCTGTGATGATGCTGTACATTCATATAAACCAGGTGCGTGGCGGAGAAAACCACACATGTAGTCATGTAGAAGCAGCAAAAGTTGCAAAATGGGAATATGCAACTACCTAGACTTTTCCCCAAAAGCGTTTGCTAGTAAAGTGCTTCACTCTTAAGTGCTGTGCTCAAAGGACTCTTTTGTTTAGAAAACTAGTTACTCTGATGCATAAAAAAAGAGGTTTTGTCAGGGTCAAATTCCTGGTGGTGTCTTTGTGTTTATGGGAGTGAGTGGATGAGAGAATTAGGAAGAAGATGACAAACTATAGAAGAGAGGATAAGAATGGGTGGAGAGGTAGACACATGGTGCAGGAACGCGGGGTCGTTTCCCTGTCCTCCTCTCCCGCAGTGTCCCAAAGCACCCAGATACCACGGCACAGATGGGACTGTGCGTGTGTCTATGTGTCGGCGTCAACGTACGTGTGTGTCATTAGACATCTTTGTCATGGCAGATGATGATGAAACGCGCTCAGGATGGCACCATTGAGGGCACTGCCAAGCACACAGCGGGAGAAATACACACTCATTCTTTGTCTCACACACACTCATTGTCGCACACATACTCATATTAAACACACAGTCACACACACACACACTCGAAGTCAACAGGGTGCCCTCGGCAGGGTTTGCCTTGTGTTGAATGCCAGATAAAGACACGTGGACTCTATTCATCACCTATAAACAATGGCCCCATATGGGCAGGCTTATAGTATTCCATTAGCCTATCAACCATACTTCATGCATGCACACACACAATTACAGGCACACACAAGATCTCTGCTTCATCAATTTACTTATCACAAAATAAATGCATGATTAGACAAATGCTACAAGAGTTACTACATTTTCCTGTCTCTTGATGGACTGTAGATAAAACACTATGCTGGAGAACCCTCCAGTCTTGTCTTTTTTTCTAGGAAATCCTTTGACCTCTTCGGTTGATTGATAATGTTGTTTTTTTGTTCTTTTCTTCTCCTGAACCACATCCTCTTTCCTTTCTTGTAACTGAGCAGTCTCTATGGTCATCCTTCACTTGAAATGGCCTCTCAAGGAGTGCATATGCTCCCCTCCATCTCAACTTTTCATCTTCCTCTTTTACTTATTTTTCCATCTCATTTTTATATTTAATGTCACCTCTGGTTTTGTCTAATGAATCAGTTTGTTCTTTGCTTGGTCTCTTACGCTTTCTTTCTTATTCCATGTTATCTTCTTTCTAGTCACCCTCCCTCCTTCTCATTCACTCATCAGTCATTAGCGTTAGCTTCCCTATTGAGAGCATATGGTATGATGGATCGTAGAGCTAGGAGTGCTAGCAAGGCTAAGGGCCATTTGCCGGGTGCTATGCACAGTCGGGGAGCGCTGCGGCTAGCTATGCAACCTCAACCCAACTCATCGGTTTCCGAAGAGTCACACACACATCATGCATGCAGCCACGCTACAGCAGGATAGTTTATTTAACCTTGGCATCACTTGCACTCATTACTCTGTCCATTTCATCTGAAGATAATTTGTTTTACTTTTATGATAAAGTAAGATTTATAAAGCTGAGTTGGTGTAAAGTTGAGGAGAAAAACCTGCACAAACAGAATCCACCACAATATTTACATTGTGCAAAAGAATACTAATTTAATTGCAAGGAACAAGAAACAGAAGATTCAAGAAAACGCTAAAGAGAACTAGGGCTAGCTAGTCAATATTTAAAATACCAGGATAAAGGAGGGTTAAAGTCAGTAGGGGTGAGAGCTGGAAAGAACAGAATAATTGTGAAGAGGTAGATGGAGCAGATTAAAGGAGGAGTGAAGGGTATCCCATTGTGCCCAGCTGATAGACTAGGTTAGGCTGATGTGATTATGGGGTCCCTGAAGTGCGATCTATCACACATTACCGTCCACACTGTCAACAACCATACACACACACTGCAGGGGAACAGCAATGCCAGGAGACAGCTGTCTGGCAACAGATACTCATACCGGCTTGTGCGCACATGTGCACACGAACACAAACACGCCAGTATTCATATCAACACAAAACCACAGTTAAACATAAACACACACACTTGTAGGGAAACATGGATATGGAAACCTTCACGCTTCCAAGGTAACAAATCTAAACTCTGTTTTATTGAGTTTTGTCTTTATCTTAATTTGTTTTACGTCTAACTTTGAGATTTGAGATTTCTAGTATCGAGTTTCTCCTGATATCTTTTGAGTTAGATCCCGTTTAAGAGGAGTTGATTTTTTTGCTTTCAAAATAACCCTGAAAATAGCCCTACATGTTCTTCTTCAACGGTTTGAAAATCCATCTGCTGAAAAAAAAAAAAAGCTGAAATCAAAGTTCATAAACCTTGAGGTTATCTTCTCTCATTATGAGGTGTTTCAATATGGTGAATGCTATGACTATCTCTCAGAGAGTATTTATTTCAGTACAACATTGGAACCAGCATCTTCACATAGACTATTTTTAGAGCAGCATTTGCTCTAAAATAAAGGCCGGCGTCCTGCATGTTTTAGTTCTCATCCCGTTCAACAGACCTGGATCAAATGATGGCTTGTTAGCAGGCCTCTGCAGAATATTCAAACGCTGAGGAGGCAGTAACTACCACCAGAGGGAAAACTCTGTTGGACTCGTTGGACACCCCGTCTGTAAAATCCCCATTTGCACCAACTTTGGACTTGATAAAACACATCAACATCATCAAAGGATATTGCTTGCCAAATCACTCTGTCTGGAAACTTCACACTGGATCTCATTCAACCTGGATGCTTTGCCACTCCATTCGTCCTCCAGACTGGAATGCAAAATATACTTTTATTGGAAAAGAAGACTTTGAACCACCAAACATCCTCCCTTTTTCTCAGTAGCCCAGATGAGAAATTCTGAATTTCTCCACGCCATTAGTAGCGTAGCACCTGGCCCATCACAGCTGTAGCCCATGTCTTGGTTGTCTGATAGTTCTGGAAGTACCAACTAAAGAACTACTTGGTAGATCTTGAGTCTCATCCAAATTTTGGAATGGGCTTTCCTTCAAAATCCTCTCGTCTGTGGTTTTCTCTGTTGCTTGTTCACCACAGTTTATGAGAAATATATGAAAAAATAAATAAACTACTCTACTTTTTATTTGATTTTGTGAATTGTTCAGTTGCACTTAAAATATAATCAGTTTACAACTAAAAGTACTCTGTTCATGACTACAACAAAACAAGGCTAGAATCACTGCTTCTCCTACCTGTAAGTGGTCATAATGTTGTGGCTGATTGATGAAACTGATCAGTGACACTAACCTAACTTTGCTGTTGCACACTTCTTTTGTTTCTGGTGTGTTATTGAGATGAGCTCTAATCTTTTCCTCCGGCTCTCCAGTTGTTACACAATCACGCAAAGTCTCTGTGCTAAATCCCTTCCTTTCAAATCTGCTTGTTTGTTCAAACAGCATTCGATTTCACTTTCAAGTATATTAAACACTGTTTGTCTTCGAAGAATCCCATTTTTCTCGCAGTACTTCCTGCTATGCTGCAGGTTCAGTACCAACTTATAATCTTATTTAATTCTTTTTTCTTTGGAGTCTTGGTTAGTATATAAGAACTAAGACTTTAGTGAGATTAGATGGTGTTTAAAGGAACTTGTGGGAAGCCTTCGGCCTCCCATGGTGTCCCAACTCTCTCCCACTTCACTGTGTGCTTGACTAATCATTTCCCCTTTACACTTTTTCTTTCTAGTGTCCAGGTCTCAACTCTTCGGTCTGCCCTTCAACCTCACTAGCCCCATTTCTCACTGTGGGTGCTACCATAAATGCTCACCCCACCTCACTTTTTTTTCCCCCCCTGAAAGTGAGTAAATCTTAAAATTGTGAGCATTTCTTTAACTCCTTCTCTTACTTACTTACTCCCTCCCTCTGTCCCAGCCCAGCAGGCCCTATCCAAACGTTCAAGGACAAATCTGAATATCCCTTTTCACCGTTTAAGTGTTAAAAGCCTGGCGGTGCCGGGGTGTTATCTTAACGCGCCTTGCCGTGCCATCATCAGAGCGCGTGATGAAAATGGCTGTGATGATGCTAAAAGAAAAAAAGAGGAGGGGGAGAAAAAGTAATAATCAAATATGTTTTTCAAGGGCACAGTGACCATTTGCTGGAGGGAAATTATCCCAGTAGCTAAGCTAGCTCACTCAGAGGCTGGCTGCGTAGTGAGAGGGAAAGCATTTGCTTGTGTGCGAGTGCAAATGTGCATAGACTTCTTATTTAAACTTCCTCCATTCAACACTTTTTACGCAAGTCTCTGTGTTCATGCGCGTCTGAATGTCTCTGCAGTTTAGATGTTTTGCCACTGGTTCTTTGCTTACTTTTTCTGTAGGTTTTCCTCAGTTTCCCAGTGTGTAAATATCTGTGTGAATGTCTGTCATTGCCAAAAGCCTCTCAGCATTGATGGGTTAGAAAATGGCCAACACCAGTGCATCCCAAACAGCCGCGTCTGGCTGCTTTATAAGACAAAGTGCTCCCGTAACTCGGGAAGACATTTCTCTCTCTGTTAATGTATTTATGATGATGACTTTTCTATTAGGTTTACTTTAATGACTGGCAAGAGTGAAAGCACAGGCTGTCGGACGCTACAGTCAGACCAAGTTGTATTTGCATTTGTTGTATTCTTATTGCTGCTGTAACACATTATAGATCTGTTAACGTATCATAAATTTATCACCACAATGTCAGTATTTTTTATGTTTCATTTCTGCTGTCTTTACAAAAATCTGTTTTAGATTATTAGAGAAGTACTTCACTTTTTTTTTACTAAATGTATTGACAGTTTCGTTTATTTGTAAATTATTCTAAACAACATGGTTTTAAACATAAAACTTTGTCATTTTTTTGTATCACATAAAGCAAAGTTTCTCCAAAATACGAATCATACAATTAAAACCAAAAGTATACATACACTGAATAAAAAGATACACGTTTCTTTTGTCTGAAGTTAAGTCTGACAAAGCTTTTCTTGTTTTTGATCAGCTACAATTACTAAAATTATTTGTATTTGCTAAATGCCAGGATAATGTGAGGATATATTTATTTATAATCTTCAAAATCAGACCTTTACTTACACAGCAACAACAATCTCTAAACTTACTTGAAGTACTTTCACACTTTCGACCACTTCAATCCTTGAAAATGTGTCAAAGTTGTATTACCTCAGGTAAATGACTGCCTTGAGAAAATAAATTGGGACCTGACCACCAGTTAAATCAAGAATCTAATTTATTATCTGGGAACCTGCTTAACTAAAACTCTAGAAAGTAAAACAATAAATATTTAACAGCTAAATCAAAGTATTGTTAAATCTAACTTCCACACTACAAATGAGAACTAAATAACTTGTGGAGTCCAACAGTAAAACATTAATTATTAATTGTTTGAAAGCATGAACATTTCATTTAACTTATGTGCTCCTTATAAGTCAAAAGAAAATGAAATTTATGACCTAATTTTTACTCCAATGCCTAATTTTAAGTCCTTGAAAATAGGCTGCTTGGACATCTCTGCAGCTTTCTGGTGGCCTTTTAATGGCCTCATTGGAACATCTCAGTTATCCATAGTACATAAATAATGCTGTGCCACGTTGTGCACTGTTCTCTTTACTGATACCTTTGCACAGTGAGATCCTTTTTGTCCTTTGCACAAGAAGCACAAGAAAAGTGGATGTTGACAATGAAGCAAAGTTTTCGTTTATAAGTTTGTGTAAACTATGTGATTAAGTACTTGCATATTTGTTGGTTTTTTACTTCATCTTAACAGATGTTTTTCAGTTGATGTGCCAAGTAAATTTCACATTAAAAGGGGAAAACTGTGTGTACATTTGAGAACCACAATGAATTACTGTGCACGTTTTTCATGAACAAGTCCAGCTGGTAATGTAGCTGTAAAAAAAATAAATAAAAATGTTTACAAAAAAAACTCTCAAAGACAATAGGACAACTGGCCTTCTGGGAAAAAGCATGTACATCTTCTTTTATTATGCAAGTGTGATTGCTGCCTCCTCGTCCATATGTGTGTGTTCACAGGGGAACTCTGTGCACTGTGTGAGAAAGTCAATCCTCTCTGATTTTATCTCTTGACATGACATGTAGTCAGGCCTCTGAGGAGCACAAAGTGCAAGCATGTGCACACACAGACACATTTTCCGAGCAGCATGCATGCATGAGTACGGGAGAGTAGAAATAAAATGAATTTTTAAGTGAATAGAGTTACTGAGAATAACACCTTTTGGCGTGTTTTCTTGTTGAAGTCTACAAACGATGCACATTTGTAAAACAAGCAGAGGGTCTGCAAGGCTTAATGAAATGCTATGAATGCATGTACTTGCTGTGCACTTGGTTCCACACCCCTTGTAATATATTCAGGTATTTAAAAGTGTTTGGTTTGTTTAAAGTTGTGGAGGGGCTTTGGTCTCCTAGAGAGCTCGGATTTACTAATCCACAACACACATTTTTATCTTTAGTTCGTTGGCGGGTCTAAATATTGACTTATCATTAAGTGGAATGACTGAAACCCTAATAATAATTCACATTGTCTAAGCACCTTGTGTTGACGCTGCGCTCCCGACGCTATTAACGAATGTATGCAAATCCTGCGTAAATCTGAAGATTAGGGCTGAAGCTTTCAGTGATGCAAAAGAGAAAACAAGAGGTGTGTAATAAAATGTTGCCTACGCATAGACAATCACTGGAAAAACACAGCTTATGGAGAGGTGGAGAAAAAAAATCTGTGTATGTGTGTGTGTGTTGCAGAATGTTAACACAAATGTTCAGGCATGTCAGATAACGCTTACAAAGACAGGGATTGGATTTCTGCTGAATGGATGATAATGCAGTAATAACGAAAGCTGCAGTATTGTAAACAAACATCAGACCGAACTGTAAAGTTGCAGAGAGACAGAAAAAAAGCAAATGTGGAAACAAAGTTTGTGACAGGAGAAAATCCTCAAGATGTTGCCAAGAGAAAAAGTTGCAATAGAAGAAGTGAGGGCTCTTATCTGCAAAAAAGTTGTCTAAGGTGCTGCAAGCTGCACTTAGTTTTAAAAGTAAAGAATTTTATAACAAAGAAAAAGGTGGTGATCGAGACCAGATTGTGTCAGAAGGAAAGACACCAAACATGACTGAGGATGGAGAGGAATGCAGAAACTTTAAGTCTTAAAAATGATCACCATTAAGAGCTGGGGTCCAGGTCTGGTCTACCAGAGGCCACAGATGAAAACCACTGGCTTGGTGCATCTTGGACTAAAACACATTGGTTGTTTTATGCCTTATGTTTAAACAGAGGAGTAGAGGTAAGACTGGCAGGAGGACAAGGGATGAGTAAAGGAAAGCTATTTTAGAAAAGTGTTGAGCTGTTTATTTGCGCGTCATTGAAGCTGAAGTAAGGCGCAGAGGGAATTGGCCACCAAGACCCCGCTCCGCTCCGCAACATCTGCCGCTGCTAAGTGAGTTAGTAGCCGTCAGGCTGCCTTTATGTCACACAATCACACACACATGCGTTTCCCTGTCATATGGAGCCTGTGATGGATGTGTTGAGCATATAATGCTCTGCAACAGCGCAGAATAAAATATGTGCCATTCTCAACTTTTGGCCTTTAAGTGGAATGATTGCTTAAATTAACAACATTTAATGCGCATGAAGTGTGAATGCTGATTAGAGCGTGAAACAATAAGTTATTTATCACTTCATAACTAGCTGCAGCCCCATTATAGGGCCATGATATAGAGCTATGACTTAGAGTTTAATGTCCATTATTAAATAAAATAGCCAACACAGCTGGGGGTAGATGATGCCACCAGGAAGGATATATTTACTTGTTAAATAGTCCTTAATGACTTTTTAGCATATTGCTGTTTTCTTCATCTAAGCAACACATAAATTGTTCTGTAAAGACAGACGAGTCAAATTTACAACAAACGCTTTTATCGTCACAGCACATTTTTAGAGTAACCCTCCTACCCTCATTTGTATTTCTAATGTAGGATCGCAGTAGGGAGCTGCTGACTCTAACACGGTATATTATAACCTTAATTGAATGCACAACCGAAGCCTGGAAGCAGTGGTGGATTTAAGGATGGCCATGGTGGGCCGCCGCCCTCCAGGTGGCTTCTAGCAGGGCTCAGCATGGAGCATCTACACAAAATAATTCATGACAGTAACATTTGGGTTTCTGTTGCCCATTTTAATATAGCGTTAGTCATGTCTTATCTATCTGCAGGTCAAATCTTCTTTCAGTGTAATTACAGATTATGTGAAAGGAAGGAAAATCAGGTTCAGGATGTGCTGTAGCTGGTTTTGGGTGCCGTATATTATATTGTTTTTGTTACTTGCTCCATTTCTTGTCTGAAATATATTTCAGTCGAATGAACTCAACTGTATGTAATTTGCTTATTGTTTGATTAGAAATTTCAAGCTTATGCCATATGTTCCTTTTTTTATTTAAATTATCTTACATAGCTTTAATAATTTTCATTTTATTAATTATTCAGTGCAAATGACTAAATATCTGAAAACATCCTACCTGAACAACTCAACTTTTATTTTTAGTTTCCTATCAATTATGTTAGTTGGGAACCTAAGAAGACTAAATGTTTAAATTGGTTTAAAAAGTGCAAAAGTACATATTTAAAAAAAAACACATTTTAATGCAGCTTTTATTTCCCATAAATTTGCTTTACTTTCAGCTGAATTTCAAAGAATGTAAGTCAAGTTAATGTTCTAAAAAGGTTTAAATAATTTGCCAGTGATGTTGATATTTCTTTGAAAATGATGCTCCACTGTGTAGTTTTAAAGAATTCAAATGTTAAAACCTTTAAACTCTCTTCCAAACCCCCAAAATGTTTCCCAGCAGTAATTTTTGCCTTAAATGTTGAGCCTCTTCTGCAGTCCCAGCTGGATGCCAGCCGTACAAAACTCAAGTGAGTTGAATCTGAAAAGTGAATATCTGGACAATGTTAAAGTAAACACATCCTTGAAATTTGATATTCCACACCAAAACATACACAAATAGAGGAATAGCATGTATTTTAAATGTCACCTTGCTGCTGAAGGTGATGCAGTGGCAGACAGACATCACCTATCACTGTCAGAGATGGCAGCTCTCCGACAAACACGCCTGCTCTTCCTTTACACATTTTCAACAGCGAATATTGCTGCCGAGCCGCGAATATACCAGAGGAAGAGAGATATGCTTGGTTTCAAGGAGAGAATAGGGAAGGTGGATGTATATAAGCATGATAAGAAAAAATATTCAGCTCAACTTAAATACTGTTCCTGAGCAAATCAGATGAAGAGCAGAGTGTAAGTAAGGAATGCAGAAGATCAACAACGTAATGTGGTTGTTGCTGATGGAGATGATGGAGGCAGACGCACAGAGAGCTAATATCAGTCTTTTTGAAAACTCATCTTTTAAGCAGGTGTGTAATTCCTGAATTCATTGTGTTTTCTCTCAAGCTTGTACTTTGCTTTTTGTTTTGTTTTATTATTATTGTAGTCCACCACATAATTAAGTCATAGCTGTCCACACACTGAGTTACGAGTAGTAAAACGGAATGACGCACTTACTGAGATTTTTTCCATACAAAAGCCTTTGTTGGTGACGAGTGGATCAATAAAATTATCTTGGCCTTTTGGTTATTGGTTGACCTGTTCTCACAGCTTTTTTCTCTGAAACTAGTTTTTGAGTGTTTGGAATAACTTTCACATTGAAACATTCACTTTTGTTTCATCTTCGTCATCCTGGTAGATGACAGCAGTTTTTTGTATCTAAAACGTATATTTTTCCAGTACTCTTTTCTGAAAAATATGAAGTCTGCCTGCATGGTGTGCTGAAAAACAACCCCACACCATGATTTTCCCATCTCCAAACTTCACTATTGCTTCTGGATTTTAATTTTTTTTTTTTTTTTTTTTTTTTTTTTTTTGCCTTCAGTCATTGTGTTTAATGGAATCCAAAGTGTTCGGTTTTGGTCTCATTTGACCAGGCCATAAATACGTTGCCTGTCTGTGTATTTGTTTTTCAGTAGAAAAACATGACCTGCCATGCTAAGGTAAGGATGCAGTACAACAATGACACCAAGCTCATTTCTTGCCTTTAGGTTTTATCTGCTGTGGAAAAGAGTATATAAACTCTTCAACTTCACTTTGCTGTGTGGACGACGACGGATATCCCACAATTCACCCTTCTGGAAATGCCACAGTGAAGCTGCAGTGTTGTGGGTCAAAGGTCATACATCTGGACGAAAAATGCTGCAATGGGATTGGTTTTGACCCCCAACGGCACGTTTGTGCTGATCAAGCCACGGCTGGGCTGCTGATGCCGGTATGTTTCGAGTTGAAACGCTTCTCAAAGCGGATTCAGTTTTTTATTGTCACTTTTCACTCATCTCTTCTGCAAGACTTTGCAACGACAAACTGTTTTATTTTTAATTTGATTGCTCTGCTGAAGAAAACAGCAAACACTGTCCCTCTGATTGCAATTGAAGAAAATGCCTACGTCTCGGTCAGCTAAGTGGACACGTGGACAGACAGGATTAGTTTTCAGCATCCACTCGTCCTTATTGTCACATCAGGAGCCGTTGAATGTGCCATCCACCATTTATCACCTCGGGTCATGTGGTGTTTGTGTGTTCCTAAGTCAGCATGGGATGGTTCATGCAAGCACACACACACATGCACGCACTCAGACAAAGAGTGGGAGCACTCATTAGCCCTAATGATGTCATTAAGGTGCATGTAAAGCACACACATATGCAAAAAGTTATGCACTAGATTTGCATGATAAAAAGCTGTTTTAAACTCCAAAATGTATACATCTGAATAGGAAAGATGCTCTGTATATTTACTGATGCTAAGCAGCTCTTCTCTTATTGCGCGGTCTCTTTTCCTCCTTTGTGCAGCCCCAGTGTTTGCAGGGAGTTGTGTGTCCTGTGGCTGCTGCTGCTACATCTTACTGTGGCTCCTGTGACCTTGATCCATCTCTGACTGCCTGCACTTGGGTCCTGACTGCACACACACACCCCGACACACAGACCGTGACACAAGCGCCATTCATCAGCACCACGCTGGAAACCCTCTCTTCTGTCCTGCCAGCTCATACAAACAGAGGTGGAAACCCTAACAAAATATCTGACAGAAACAGTCACACAAATACCGAGAACTCAGAGTCAGGAGGAACTCTGTGTCCGTCACACGAGGAGGTGGTGTACAGCGGAGAGGCCAGTGTTCTCACATATACAGGTAAATAAATACAGTTTTTGTTTCAGTGTTTTCATTGCATTGTAGCTGGAAGCGTTTTAGCGTTTGTCTTGAATGTGCGCATGTAGAAAATTGGATTTTTACCAGTTCTTCTTTGCAAAATATTTCAGTCTCAGTCTGATTGGACATAGAGGTTCAGTTAACTTCAGTTTCATGTCCTGTCTTGTATTCTCAGTTGGATTAAGGCCTAGAGTTTCATTACGATATTGAACAAAGTAAAAAAAAAATTAGGCCATTCAAAAGCTGTGAAATTTACAAAATAAGATGGCAACAAACTAAAAGTTTTATGTGCACACACAGCTAAATCAGACCAGTTAGGAGAGAGGAAACTAGCGTTATACCTTACCCTATTTTTAAAAGCTTCATAAATACATTTTTCTAGATATTTCCTTAACTTCATAGACAATAAGTTAATGGAACAAAGAACAGAATGATGCAAAAATTTACTTTTATGAGCTTTATGTCATGTCATAATGTAATTTCTTCATCAAACACAGAGTTTTGTTTTGACTCATTCATGCATGTTTGAGAAATCCTTGAAACATCTAAATTTATTTAATCGAAGTAAAGTGTCGGTAGACCTTACAGCAGGACAATAACCATAAACATACTTTCAGAGCTACTATCAAATAATTCAGAACAAAATATACTCCTGCGTTAAAGTACCTTAATTAGAACCCAGCCTAATTCAAACTGAGCATAAGTGGTAAAACTAAAAAACTGATGCTTGCAGAGGCTCCCCATTGATCTGACTGAGCTTTCGGATGGAGAATTGTCAGTCTCTTGATTTCTTTTATTTTATTTTATTTTTTTCCCGTAACTGACGTACCCCAAAACAACTTCAGCTGTAATTGCTCTGTAAGATGGTTGCACAACTAATGCAGAATTGATCTATGAAAAGAGCAGAACTCGGTGACATTATGAGCTTGTAGAAGTGTGTATTTGAATGTGTTTGCTGCTGAAATCAGGTGGCTGTACAGCGAGGTCGTCACCCCTGCAGAACCACACACATACCATGCTACACTTAAAACAGCTGTTGCAGTGTAAGGTAATTGCTGTTAGCAGCTAATCCTCTCTGAGCTGTAGACGTGCATGTAATTAAAGCAAGACGGGCATTTAGATGCCGTTTCAAAATGATCCACAGTTTATTAGCCCAAAGGGAGTAAGTTTATGTGTCTGTCTGTGGATGATTGCGCCTTCATTTTTAGTCCAGCCACACAGGGTTTATTTGGGTATTGCAGACTTTTTGTTCAGTATTAAAGGTGATCAAGAGTATTTATAGCATGTTTGGTTCTGTAGCAAGAATTTCACATATTTCACATGTGTTTTAATTCAGTTAGTACCTCTGTAGGTCTGTGATTACTTTGTGTGTGTGGCGTAGAGCGGTTAGGATAAGAGTTTCAGGGCGATGCTGTGACACCATCTGGGCAGAGGCACATAAAGCTGTCGCCACCCACCATACACCAGATGTTTCTCATGCGCACACACACACACACAAACGCACGCATGCACACTTACACACAGAGTATCATGATATACAAAGATCAAGCTTTGTATTTACAGTTAGAGCCATAAAAATGTACCGCTTTGTCAACAAACAACCTATATTCATAAAAGTTAATAATCAGACGAAGCACTGAGAGCTTTTTTGGGGGAACAAAGATGTCTGATGTGTATTTACATTTGTGTTCCTCTGTGTTTCGCTACTTAAGTTATGACAGCAGTAAAGACAAGAGCCCCAGACTGGCCGTTTAAGCAGAGCCATTTACAGCAGCAGTCCCTTTGCACTACTAAAATCAGTGCCCATGTATGTGTGCAAGTGCATTTGTATGTATATATGTTCCTGTAACGTAACACCTCATCACCAGAAGGGTTGTAACAATCTTGGCGTCGGGGGACTGCCGCCATGGCCACATGTTTACAACTTTGCACCAGTGGCAGTGCATATTTGTGTTATATCTTACAGTTTGCAGTATAATAGTAAACAGCTTGAAAGATGAATCTTTAAACTGGTGTTGTGGACATAAACCTTCCCTTTGTGTGTCATTAAAGGTTCATACGTTCTAAGAAAAGGAAGAGGTTGAAAATCATCTGAAGTTTTCTTTTTCACTTACTCCACCCGGTCTTCTGAAACAATAGATTTTTGCTCCTTTGTTGCATTTTGAAACATTTATATTATGAAAAGGAAAAATAAAGTCAGACACCAACTCTTATTACAGTTTCTTGTAATAAGATACTTTATGCAGCATAGTTGTATGAAGTATCTTTTTGAAGCATTCTGTCCTGTGCCTGCTGTTTTTTTCTGAATGACCTCATCGGTCTGATTCACATACAAATGGATAGATTTAGGCATATCTGATCACACCTGGCATTACAATTCAGTCTGAGTTATCAGATATTCCTCTTTATCTGCTTTACATTAACATAAACATAATACTGCATGACGCCGCTGGCTGACGACAAAACTATCAGCAGGTTAATCGATGTTTGTATAAAACTGCCGATGAGTTTTCAGTCTCCTGCAGCATATTTTAACAGTCCAGATTTATCTAAGTCGTTTACCATGGACCTTTTTGAACTGCAAAACTTATAAGCTTGACCTTATGACCCATCACACTTGATATGAGAGAAGTTATGATGCACAAATTATTTGTTACCTTACAAAATGAAACTCTGCTGCAGCACAACTGCCACCAGTTTTCACACAACTTTAATACTTTTATGCTATTTTGAACACTGCAAACAACATTTATCTGACAAAAATTGACCTAATTTGTGTCAAAGGAAATGAAGCCTGCGACATAAAAAACAGGTCCAAGTTGTTCCTAATGTGCTTGACATGGTTACTGTGAATATATTTATAGAAGTTTGCTTCAGAAATTGAGTCCGGTGCAGAAATAAGGCCTGGAAATGATGCAAAGCAGCAGCAAAATGCAGAAGACATAAAAAGCTAAGCCAACCTCAAAACCCCTTTGAGTGCGTTCAACACGCCGTCCTACCTGATTCAAAGGATCTATGAGAGATGTTAGTCCCAGGTTTGAATGGAAGGAAGAGGTCACAACCACAAATACAGAATATTTTCTTTGGGAAAGACAGATTTATTTTCCGTTATGTTGCATTTTAGACACTGATCTGGAGCCTTTTACAACATATGAGTATCGAGTGAGGGGCTGGAACAGCTTCGGCCCGGGCTCCACTGACGTTACGACGATGACAACAAGTGAAGACAAACCGTGGGGACTGGCCCCGCCCCGCTGGAGTCGGCTGGGTGAACGAAACGACATCGTCCAGCTGCAATGGCAAGCTCCAGCCAGACCTAACGGTGCGTGTTCGTTTAACTTTCTTATGGTGATGTGTTACGAAGCGTCCTCTTTGTCCGTCCCTCAGTTCAGTTAGCTCTGTATGTGGATGGACTCAAATCTTGAAAAGACCTTCCTCTGTTTTATTTTAGGCATTATAACCCATTACGTTGTGCTGCGAGATGGACAAGAGCGTTACCGTGGAGATGAGAATACTTTTACTGATGTGGGAGGGATCGGGCCTTTTCAGGAGTTTGTCTACCAGCTGAGGGCCTGTAACCAGGCTGGCTGCACTGACAGCACAAAGGTGAGACAAATATACTTATCAGATCTTTAAAAGGTGCAGTTTGTTTTTAACCAATAAATCATTAGGCAATAAAATGACACAAAAGCAAAATGGCTTCAGAAAACTTTCCTCCCTTTGGACGTTTTTAATTGCTGGTCAACATCAAACAAAATCCTGATGTGTGGTGTAAAATTTACAGTAGTTTTATTTTGACAGTATTAAAATGTTTGTCATGTGTCACAATAAAGTGGCAACTTGATATAATGAGGATTTGTTAGATTTGTTGACTTAATACACTCTGAGAGCTTGACATTTTTAGTCATCAAAAGAAGTAGATGTTTAATGAAGTATGTTAATAAGAAAGATGTTACTGCACTTATCTGAGTACAAATATTTCAGTTTTACTTCTTTCCTTTTGACCAAATTTCAATATTTGGCTTTATGACGTCATCATTTTATGCAATAATCTGCAGTCTTTTTTCCAAACCCAAGCTGGAGCTAAAAACTAATTTATGAAAATGTTCACATCCTGCTTCTAGTGCTCAATTATAATGTAGGCTTTCCATCCATCTGCCTCACCTGTTACGTTTCCACTGTAAGTCCGTGATGTTCATCTGCAGAAACAAATTATTTTAGCCTTATTTTTGCTCCCCCTCTCTATGCAGGACTCTGGATTTGCTGAGTCTTGCCGATGTTTGTGATAGTGGACATAATACATCCAGAAAATATTCTCCCTTGCTATCTCTCTCGCTGTAGCTGAGTTGATATCACCGCAACAATTAATTTCATCGGCTTATCACTGCTAAGCACTGTGTAGTGTCTTTCACAATTCTGTAAAAAAAATTTAGGTTGAATGTACCAAATGTGTAGCCAAAGAATTGAAAGGAAAATTACCAAACAATTAACACATTAAACAGTGAGGAGGCAAAACAATGACAGTTCATTTCTCTATCAAAATTAAGAGAACGAAACAACAAACCTTGTGCTTAAGATGATTTGACATATGCAGTCTTTGTAAACCATCTTCATCTTCTTTTCTGGGTGTAATTTCTGATTCTGGAGAGAGAAAAGGCATTATGTATTACAGAGGATCACAAGGATCAGACATAAACTCTTAGATTTCAATAACTGTTCTTTTATTGATCTCTGCTTTAAATCTGTCGATTAAGAAAAATAAGGGTTTTAAAGACAATTTCTAATGTTTTTTTTTTTTATTTTGTTCCTTATAAGAACATGACTCTTTATTTGTGACATGAAGCTTCAACGGTTTGCTTCTGGATGAAGACAAACAGAATAATTAAAGTTTCTGAGCGTTTGCAGATCATTCTTAGAATTGCCTCAGCAAATACAGTCTACAAGTTTTAAGTAATGACTCAAAAGTGCCGTGGATGAATTCTTATAAATCACAGATTTTACTGTGCTATTCTTTTTTCCTTTTTCTACATTTTCACATCAGAAAAAGAAGACTCAGTAACAGAGTTAGATGTGTCAGGAACCCAACATTCAGACTCCTGTGTTCCCTCTTTGTTCTTGTAGGTTATATTTCCCTCTTCCCAGTTGGGAAAACAATAAAATGCTGCCACACATAAACACCGTAGCTATAAACTATCAGAACTTCTGATGGTACTTATTTAATATTATGTCTCTCATACTTTTGAACATGTTCCTTTAATGTTTCCAATACATAAAATTCAGTGAAATATAATCTCAGAAATAGAATTAGCTTATGCTAATTTGTCTACTGTCGCTATATTTGTTTAGAAAAGGTGATTGCTGCAAGTCAGTGGCTTGATGGAAAACTTTTTACTAATTTGAATAAAAAACTAAACTTTAAAACATTTGTTGTGAATTGGCACTATATAAATAAATCATATCCCTACTACTTTTCTGACTTGCTACTAAAAGATGCTTAGGCAGATTTAGTTTTTTTTTATACAGGAAGGTCCAACTAATATATCCAAGGTGATTTATTTATAAGTTACGATAGGATGGTTGATACCTGTGGGGTACGACTAAACATTTGTGGAAAGGAAATCTTAAACTTCCTTGAAATATTGTCCCACATACTAAATTTCTTGAGACTTTTGTTCTGGTGGAAAACCTTAGCAGTGTGAGCATTCATGTACTCCAATACCCCAAACTCTGCAATCCATTTTTCCCCTCCGTCTGCCTCACAAACAAGCTCACACACTCTCCCTGCAGCGGACGGAAGAGGAGTGAGTCGGATTAGTTTGTACAACGGTGAAAATTGGCCAAACAGTCCCAATTATGGGATAACTTGAACTAACCTAATACACCACTGCAATTACCTGGCATCAGCTCCCTCATACACAAAAAACACACGCACGCACTCACACCTGCTGCCTGTGAACAAACACAGACACTCACAAGCACACACCTACTGTGACAACAGAAGGTGCTGATCTAATACGGTTGGTCACTTAGAGCGCGAGGAAGAGCGATTGGTCCTTCTGCGTCTCACAATCCTTTTGCCCTGTTCTCTCTGCCATTTGTCTCCTGTCGTTCGCCTGATCTAAGAGTCACAGTTCCCAGTTTCTCTTTACACTTATCTCCCTACTTTCTTAACCCCTTTCATCTTCAACACCATCACACTATCTAAGCAGCTGCTTTGCTTTCGCAGCTGCCATTCAGTCCGTCTTGTCTCCGTCTCACAGTCTCTCTGTGTTTGAGTGTTCGCATCTTTCTCTGCACAAACATTTAGCATTTTAAATTACATGCACCTTTTAAGAAGTGTAATCTGACTGTCTTGATTGGTTGAGATCAAACAATTATCTGAACTTTAGACTATGTAATTCTTGTTTCAGTAATTCAGTTCAAGTGGAGTGCAACTTTAAGACTCATTCAGGCAACGTGAGTTTAATTGTATTTCACATTGCAGGATCAAGGCAGGAGAAAAGTGAAAACAAAGAACAAGTAAGAAACATTAAACTTCAGTGACAAAATAAAGGAAAGCGATAAACAGTTGGAATACAGACTACATTAGATGATGTTTGTGTTAATAGTAATTGCAGGCAAATGGTTAAAAATACTGCTAATGAAAATCCATACTTCGTTTATTCTCGTCTGAAATTTTCAAGTGCCACCCTAACCCTAACCGTGTAAAATAGGATGAGCTTCTAGAAACGTTACGTCGTTGAGTGTTACAGATTCATACATAAAGATTTAGGAGATGAAAATGTCCAAACTAAAGGCTTCAGAAGCCGTTTTTAAGGCCTGTAGGTGTTAACATACAGTGGTATGGCTGATTAGGAAAGTAGACAACACAAATACCAAATTCTGATTTGATTTTTGTTCATACAATCAATCTTTAAAGCAGAGGTTCCCAAACTGTGGGGCGCGCCCCCTAGGGGGGGCGCCGTGTCATTGCAGGGGGGGCGCGGGAAGCCATCTGGATGGAAAAAAAAAAAACATGAACGCTGTATGCGCTGGGTTTTTACCTTAGAATGGCCAACTCTGTTATTCCTATGTCAATTTGATACAGTAGAGGCTTCCACACTTCCCATATTTGTGTCCTTTGTCATTTTTATCAGCAGTTAAAACTGTTTAATCTGTTGTTAACATGTTGTAACCTGTTTTTCCAAGCCGCCTTTAAACGCAACATGAGCGCTACGATTCTAACAGCAAACCAGCAAAACGCAAATAACTTTTCACAGTTTTTTCCTCCAAACTAACCGACTGAGTTGAGTAAAGCTGTTGGATGCAGGTAATGTTAGCTAAAAGATGACTAGCTAATATCAATACAGAACCTTAAGCTGAACAAGTACCGTGTAGGCTACCGATGTTGGTGTCTATTTTCAGCTACGTACATTCATTTTGCCCCCAAAAAAGTCGATGCCCCCCTTAATGCGTCGTTTCAACCAGACAGCCATTTGTAATCCATAGGTGGGGCGCAGAAAATGTTTGGAAACCACTGGGGGGGTGCAGAAGGAAAAGTTTGGGAACCACTGCTTTAAAGGATGAACTCTGCACTCTTGACTCAATTTCTATGATTTTTGAAAGGGAGTCGATGATAATATGAAATAAAATATGTTGCTATACATCAAAACATTACATTTGTTCCATTTTTTTAAAAATATGAATAATAAAACTTTTTATGGTTGCTTCAAAGAATGAACTTTGACATCAACATATTGCATTTGAATACTTTAGACATTGCAGTGATGTTGCCAAACGAATATCAGGATTAAGACTAAAAGTGGGATTGAAGGGATAAAATCTTAGTTACTTTCAGATGCATGCCTGTCAGTATCTACTAGTTTTGTTAAGAATTATGTTCTTCCAATCACTGCAAAGGTGAATAAAGTTTTATTTCTGTATTTCTGTTACATTTGAACCGTCTGACATTTAAACTTTTGGCACACTGAGACGTTCCTGAATGATTCCATTCCTCCCTCTGTCTTCCTTCCCTCTGTCTGCTCTTCCACCTTTGCTGTTTCCTCCTCGTCTCCGTCTCTGTACTTGAACGCATATACTCACACATACCTGTGTGTGTTTATCTGTGTGTGCGCGCTTGTATGTCTTCTTAGTTGTTGTAGCAGCGATCTAATTGCATAGCATTGTGTGGGACAGCTGGTGGAAGTGCTAGTGACAGTCTATTAAGGCAGGATATCCCTGTTGCCTTCAGCAGCAGATTGCCCTGTGATTCTGAGATCTCCGCATTTACCACCAGTCACCGAGTCCTGCAGACACAACACCAGGAATCGACAATAGGATGGTCACTCTCGTCATGACACTGAGCAACAGCACTTTGCAAACAAGAGCTGAAGCCACTTATTGATTCTCTTTTTTTATTTTTTTATGTAGTTGCAGAAATAATAAGTAACTGTGTGTTTATTTAGTATGCAAACATATTTAATCATCTCTTTCATTTTATAAAGCTATTGCTAAGCTTTTAATTTTAGTACATTGTTATGCTCTTATTTTATCTAGAAAGGTTACTGTTTAACCTTAAGAGGTCTTTATTTCTGCAGGTAAATGATGGATTCTGGCTGATGAATCCCTGTATTTTGCTAGGCCCTAAATCCAGTTTTTTACCCAAAATAAAACTTTTCTCTAAAAGCTGTGACTCCATGCTTTGTCAGGAATCTCTCGCTCTGTTGTTTAATCAAGATCCATTTTCTATGCAGTGTTTTAATGTGCTTTTCTTCTTGCTTAGGACTGTTGTTTTCTTTTTAACTGTTGCCATTGAGTCTTTTTGTCACTGTTTGTTTTTGTGTATTTTGGTCGGTAGGTGGTGGCAGTGACGGCTCAGGGCGTTCCAGAGGACGTGAAGCCTCCAGCGGTGAAAGCGATCAGCTCCTCCTCTCTCCATGTGAGCTGGTCTGTTCCTTCCCGTCCAAAGGGAGTCATCCAGAGGTACCAGCTGAACCAGACTGGCGTCGGAACCATATTCACACACACTGGTGGACTTAGAAATTATACTGTAACAGGTAAGACATGAATCACCCCGTTGGCGCTGTCGTTTTTTTAACTTTACTGTTTTCCTTAACTTTTTCCTAGTTTACTCTTTTCTCCACCTTTATTTCTTCCTTCTCTGTCCTTAATATTCCTATAGTGTTATTTGTTTTTGCTTATTTTTGTTTTGTTTGTCTTCTCTGCACTTTTTCCTTTAGGTTTTTTTCTTTTCATTCACATTGTCACACTTGTTCTGCTGCTCTTTTCCTGATCTGCTCATTCTTCCTTCTTTTCCTGATTAATTTAATATTGTTTGCGAGGTTCTATACACAATGTGTAATCTTCAAACGACTGGAAGTCTATGGAAGTCAGTGCAACTGTGATTTAACAATTTAAAGTCAATAAATCCTGCTGCTCTTGGGATCATCTTATTCAGAAGAGACTCAATCGAAAATGTTCAGAGCTAATCTGATTTGGTTTTCCTCCACTTTTTTATTTTAATTTTCAAAAGTTATTTTTTTTTTTTTTTTTTTAACTCAGAGGCCTTTACCCGCCTCGCAGCTTTTTGTGCTGCTCCATCTTGGATTCAGACCAGGTATCAGCTCTGCCAGTAGCTAACTGAGTATTCCCATGGTGTCTGTGGTTGGCTTGTATGGTCAGGGGTTGTGAGCATGTGTCTGTATGTGTAGGCATGAGGCAAAGCAAACAATGCCAAATAGAGATGGTAATGTGCTGCTGTAATACTGTACCAACTCCAAGCGCCGGCGTAAGTAACCAACGTGTGTGTGTGTGTGTGTGTGTGTGTGTGTGTGTGTGTGTGTGTGTGTGTGTGTGTGAAAGGTTCCTATACCCCAGTGAGACTCTGGAAAGCCATGAAATTAAGCCAGAAGCACTTCTGGGCCGTCTTTCTTCCCTTCTTATGTCTTCTTCTCTTTCTACTTGTCTGCTTTGCAGCTCCATTTCATAGTGTACACTTCTTTTAAGAATATTTTATTATTTTTATCTACTTAAATGTACTAAGTTAGCTGTGCTCAAGTAAAGACATCAGTGTTTTGTCCATTTTTGATATGGAAAGACTGTTTACGATCAGATTCTTGTGTGGAACCAGGTCATGTAGGATCTTTCAGTTTGTAGCAAACTTAAGTTATTTTTAGAAAACAGTATCATAATTGACCAAAAATGAATCGGTTGCGTTACCTCAAATTCAGAAGGATGAATTCTTCACCTTCACTTCTAATTTAAGAAAGATATATTTATATAGAATTAAAATTTAATACAGTTGGTAATGCCTCTTGCAGACATAGCCACTGGCTGAGCTTCTTACTGCCAATAATGGTAAATTATTTACTTTCTTTCATCCTAAAAACTTGAGAACTGACTAAGAGCTCCTCTGCTTCGCGTGTTTGTCTCCTTCGCTGCCTGGCATTAACGTTTTACTTTCTTTAACATAGGAAGTACTCACAGATCCATGTTTCTTTTTATTTATCTTCTCAAACACCCAGTTGGTCGTAGCACAATGAGCCACGTTTCTTCCTGTTAAAGGGGAGTTTTTCTTTCCACTGTCGCTGCATGCATTCTCAGTTTAAGGGATTGCTGCAAAGCCAACGACTCAATAAAAGCGACAGTCTGCTGTTGCCAAGCTGTCGATTTGGATTTGGTAATTATGAAAATGATGCAATTGAATTAGTCATTGAAACATCATCTGTTATGAATTGGTGCTGTATAAATAAGCTGAATTAAGAGAAACACTTCACTTAATTATTAGAGAAAAACCATTTGGAACTAATAATTAAATAATCAAATGCATCATGAAGCAACATAACATCTGCTTTAATTATTTAATTCAGGTAAAGAAACTCGCAAACAAATCTAAAAAGAAAAGATGCAACACAGTTTCTCCTCTCCAAAGCACAACTGAGGTCAGTGTCAAGAGTATTAAGCATTAAACTATAACAAACTTTATGGCCCACTTTTGATCTAATTTATGTTGATCTGTGGGAGGGCTGCAGACTACAAACTAGGTTTAATGATATTGTAACAGAACAGAAGAGCGTGCCTCCCTGGATCAGACGTGTTGTTTACTTTTAATGAAACAAATTGTGTTTCTGCTCAGATGTTTTTTCCCATCTTTGTCTGGCTGCAGGGACAGTCGACTCTCTGATCTCACTTTGGTTTTGTTTGCCTCTCGTAACTGAGACAGGCCAGCAGTCCTGGTCTCTGCTTGCACCGGGCTTCGGATGTCTGCCGACTCCTCACGCTGGATTCAGAACTGGGTTTTATGCTTACAAAGACACTGAACACACACCCAGAGGAGAGAGAGGAAGATGTGACACTTCACAAAGCTTCACCCAAACCTGGTTTAACTCAAACAAAAACATTTATTAATGTAGTTCTGACTCAGCTGGTAAGGCTTTCTGATTGCTTCCAAGATTCTTTTTTACTAAAAAAAAAAGCGACTGGTTTTACCAGGATCCTGAACATCCGGAGTATTTGGCCTCATCAGAGGGTGAGCTACCAATCAGAGGTCAGATTGGGGTAGCATAAAAATGTCATCACAATTAAATATATGCTGTTTCATTCATTTATTATTATTATTATTTAGGCTTAGAAAGACAAAAAAAACAACAACAATCCATTTAAGCAGCATGTTATCTCATGGGTTGTTACATTTAAAGTTGCAAACATATCATTCCAAAAAAGACACATTTATGCTCAACATGATTTAAAATCATTATTAATGTGTTTTAAAAATGTTGACATATGAGAGGAACTATAGCAAACTTGTGGCACAACGAGTAACATTAACTTTTTTAGATTCATGACCTTCATGGAATAAAATATTTAGGCTAGATTTAAAATTCTGCTGAGAACATTTTCATGTGACGTTGAGAAATACATTTAAAGAGCGTGACAATCACAGGTGTCTGTGGCTGCAGAAAGCGCTTTGTACCCAGATTATCTAAGAACATGTGACATGCTAGACTTGGTCAAGTGAAGCATGATGCATTTCTGAGGCTTTGTTGCAGGTCTTCCCTGGATTTATTTTGCCTTTTTCTTTTCTTTTCATTTTTGTAAGATATGACTTTCAGGAACTGTTCAGCAGTTGTAGATTGAATATTTATCTCTATTGGACCCTTTTGGACACATGTCCCATTTTTTAAAGAGTACACATTGTACAATTTTCTGTCAGGTTTGGTTACAAAAATAGGATTAAAATGCCTAAAAGCACAACCAAAGGCCAAATCTTCAAAATGTTTTAAAGTCTGAGGAACTACTGATCAAGAATACTTAAATTTTTACATTGATTTCATGGAACCAAAGTAAAAAAAAATAAGAAAAAGGTAGAAAGAAGACAAACTTGAGAGCAAAAAGTGAAGTGAAGGCTGTAATTCAACAGTGAGCAAAGGGGAAGCAGAGGAAGAACGAAGACAGATAAAAAGATTGATGAATGAATCTAAGTGTTTTCAATGAAATATGAACAGAAATAATTGCTGTGCTATTCCCTCATCCTTAATGTTTAATATGCCATTATTCATCTTCCTCTGCGTCTCTCCAGTGGTTCTCTGTCAGAGACAGATGCTCAAAAAGCTCTCATCCACACACTCGTTCAAACCACAGAAAGCAGACGAATTAACTTTAGCAGGAAAAAATGTCACATTTCTCATTTATATGTTGTTAAAATTTATTGAATCAGGTAAATGTCTGTCAGACAAAAGATGCAACGTGTTTGGATATTTCTGCAACATTTATATCATGTGGAGGCTTATCTCTCAACATCTGTTTACGTTCATTTGTGTCCTTCCTGAAAATATCATTCCCCCAATAAACTCTCCTGTCTTACAAAATTATTAGAAATAGTGTGACAGATTGAGTCTGATTTGCAGTGTTTGTCTAAAAACAGACAATTGCCTAAAAATACAAAAAAGCAATTTGTGTCCAGCATTTCCTGTTTATCCTCTCATTGCCTTAGGAAACAGACTCTAATGGCTTTTTTTTTAACAGTTTTAAAAAGTGACACTTCATAGAGAGAATTAAGCACTACTGTATAGAAACACCCCATGTGAATCAATATTAAGTATTGCTATCATTAGCTCCCAATGAAATATTGCCTGCAATTATATAGATTATGGCATTAATCATGTGTTTAATTGGTCTTTTGCAGGCTCGTTATTAATTCAGAACAGCAGGGAATTGAGTATGTTCTTTTATTTATTAATGCAACTCCACCGTCGCCCCAGACTTTCACTTGTTCGGGTTAAAGATTGAGGCATCTAGACAAGAGAAAAGAAAGAAGAAAGAAAATAGAATTGCCAGTTTTGATCCTGCCTCTCAGTTGGAATGTCATCGATTGTGTAAGTAACTTAAACAATTGAGGAATCCAGACAAACCCTGTAAACTTCCTCATGAGCAAATTTACTCCTCTCTCAAAAAGGACAGTGGGAGTTTTAATGCCAAAAATGATGTTCTCTGAGGAATCCTGAACTTTAGGTCCCCAACTGTCCTGATTCATTGCCAGGTCCTTTGGTATGAACCTAGAAGTCATTCAGAGCAGAAAGATCAAGACATTCAAACTGTTTTTTTTATTGCGTTGGGTTTGAGAAATGAAAAAAAAAGCGTATGATCTAACACTTTAATGCAAAGAAACTTTCTTAGACTTAAATAATTGATATATTTGTAATATTACCCAATTTAAAGTATGGTTTGTTCTCTGGCAAAACAAACTAAAGATGGTTTATTAGGTCAAGTTCTTTTCAATAAAGCATTTTCAGCACCATGGAGAGCGCAGCCTTAGGCAGCCAGAATAAAACATTTAGGACATTCTGATTTACTTTGTCATCCAGCTGTTGGCAGAAAATGATCAACTTTCCTGATAATTAAAGAGTTGTTCATGTTTTTCAGTTTTACAAGCTTTACACTGCTTTCAGAACCTGTATGATTCACCATAACTGATGGATTCATCAATTCTGCTCTCAACCAGGAAATCCTAAGAGGAAATGTTTGATCATTACTTTGTGGCCTTAAGCTCAAGAGCTCTTGGATTGTGTAGCTGGTCATGGATCCAAAGTACACCAACAAGTCCGCCTATGTATAACTAAACAAAACAAACTGAAGTTTTTGGAGCTGTCTGGATTAAAATCCAGTTGATCTGCTGTGGCATGATGTTTATGCTCCAGAACAGTCAAATGAATTAAATCAGTTCTCCACAGAGGTTTGGATGTCGTTTCCTTCACGTTGGTGTGAAAGTGTCATTGCTAGTTATCAGAAACAACTGATGGTCGTTATAGGCAGATTTAGAAAGAGGCATTAAGTTTTCACTTGGAGCAGTTTCGTATTTACCGGAGTTATCTTTGTCAGATTTTATTTTCTTCTTAAGCTAAAACATTCAGATGTGACAAAGGAAATCTGTAAGTGGGCAAATACTTTCTCACAGCATTCTGCAGACGCAGATAAATGGAGTCGCCTCAGAAGTTTGTATTAGAGGCTTTATGTAAAATTTAGGCCCTTAGAGAAAATCAGCTTTAAATCCAAATCTCATCATCCAGTTTTTTATACATTCAGGTTGTAACACAAGTTAGTCTGAACAAATAGTTTAAATGAAATATTAAAAATCCCAATATAAATTTATGTTTATAGAAGAGTTTATGTAAACTTCTGTCTGGATCTGTGTGCGTGCGTGCGTGCGTGCGTGTGTGTGTGTGCGCGCGTGTGTTTGTGTGTGTAAATGTTACGCGAACAGTTTCAGTGTGTGCTTTACTCTAGTTGCAGCTCCAGGTTGCAGCTTTGTTTTCTTTAGATTTCTGAGTTTGAACCTGAACTCATCGTTGCAGCTCAGACAGTCCCTGCATCAGGAAACCACGACGGGAAGTCAAACTCTTAATTATTCAGGAGAGGTGTTATCAAAGCTCTCTTCTCCTTCTCGCTCCGTTTTATTTCTTCCCTTTGTTCTCCATGCTTTTCAGTAAATAGATTTTACTATTTTTTTTACTCTTGTGGTTTTTTTTATTCCACTTCTTCACGTTCTCCTCCTCCTGTCTCTTTTGAGTCTCTTTTCTTTCGCTGTATCAAGTAGCTGGTATGATGTGGTGACATTTGCCTATCACTCTGTTATACTCTAAAACAAACAGGAAATGGCAACCTGTCAATAAAATGCCATTTTAGATCAGCCAAACTCCAATGCAGGATTAATTTAAACAAATCTGGAACAGCCATTCCCCGTCCTGCCACTTGTTTGTTCTCCTGCTCCTCTCTGACATTTCACTTAGACGGAAGAACTTTTTTCCTCTTCCCTCTGCCAGACTGCCTCTGTCTTGGTGGCGCTACGCTAAACACCATCCCTCTCAGGTCTCCGCTGTGTCCAGATCTCACAATGACGGTGGCAACCTTGTCTCACTTCATGCCACTGAAATTTCTCACATCTTTTTTTTTTTTTACTTTCTAGTGATCAACCATGAGCACAGCTTTTTCTCTTTTCATAATCAAGCCTGTATGCTTACAGATGCAAACACACATTCCGTTTCTGTGCACACACACACACACACACACACACACACACACACACACACACACGGTGTTATTTCTCATTTCTCCTGCAGAGCAACACTGCCCTCTTTAGGTTTAATGTTTAAGGTAATTGGGAACTCGGTAAGGATCTTGAAAGTTATCTGTGTATTTGCATCTGGACACCCTCAACTATTGAACCAAGAGAAATATTTCTACTTCCTTTAGCGATTTAAAAAAAAAAAATTAAACTAATGTAATCACATCGTTGTTCTTCCTTTTGATTCAGAGACAAATTAATAAAAAAAAAACACATTTCCAAATCTTGACACAAGTGTAAACTTTAATTTCTAACTCACTTTTATGCTTAAAATTTCTATTTTATTTTATAATTTTGACAAACCATAAATCTTTACCGCTGCTTTTCCATTCCAGTTTGAAGGTTACAGTTTGTGTCTGTTAAATGTTTAGATTCATTGTGACCGCTACGTTGAGACTTTCGGTGCACGAACGTCTAGTGACGGCTTGCTGCCTCATTCAGTGTTAGAACAAATGACATTACTTGCTGTGTAGATACATTTACTATGCTAGAGCACACACACACGCACACACTAATGCACACACTTAGTTTGACAGTTAAGCAGTGTAACACAGCCTTATGCCTCAACCTTAGTGTTTTCGTATGGCTGGCAGATTTCCTTTATTAATCCAAACACAGAGCAGCGTTGTTGGCACATTTGCACATGCATACAGACACACACACACACACGTGGGCTGATCAGAGGTCGGGCTAAGCGTTAAGCAGGCTGAGCAGCAGAAGGAGACGTGAGGAAGACGCGGTGAAGCTTTTGCTGTGGGTTGGACTTGGTGTGTGTGTGTGTGTGTGTGTGTGTGTGCTGGTTGTTGCATGCTTTTTTTTCAGCGTCTCGTCGACAGAGGAGGGATTTTCCATCAAATAGCTGAGTCAAACTTTTCCTCTAAGTATTAAATACCTGGAGACAATTGCACACAATAACTGTGTGATTGTAGGTGATCATAGTTTTAAAGCTTTAACTAAATTATAATTTTAAAAAGTTTCCTTTTACCGTTACAAAAATTGTACATCACAGTTTTTGAGTATTCAAAGTAAAAACTTAATAAATGAAAAGATATATGGTGAAATTCAAGGATCATAATTCACTCACTACATCTCTACAAAGATTTATTTTGATGTAAGTCGTTATTAGTGTGAAACATTTTCTCAGTGCCTATATTGTAGGGAATAAAGCAGAAATAAAGAATTCAACACACTATATTATGCAGTCATCCCTTTGAAATGTCAATTGAGTTCTTTCATTCCTCCTTTGAATTTGATTTGCAAGCTGTTGTATGTTGTCAGTTAAGTGAATGACCATAAAATACCCAGTCGACCCTCATGGCAGCGCTGAGAATTTGCATTCCTCCCCCCAGGTCCGCCGAACATCAAAAGCCAGGCATAAAATATACATCTGCATAAAAAAGTTGTTTCCGGTACGAATAGATCTTTTGCTGTGTTGAATTTTTAGCAACTTCTAGTATTAAAATACATTTTAAAAAAGCTGATTTTTTTGTGGTTGCACTTAAAGTACCTTTGAGACGCTCTGTGGCTTTTTTTTTTTTTTTTTTTTTTTAGTCCGTATAGCTGGTGCCTATAAATAAATCATGTCTGGACAATGTAGCCTAAATGCATACAGAGGTATCATAATTATCATAGATCAAAAGCTGATGACATTACAGCGTTAGACCAGTCCTATCCCATGTCAGTTCCACGGCTGCCCATCTTTACGTTGTTTCATTATTGAGTTATGGCATGCATAATTTAACACCGACAGATATGGATCCATCCGTTGAGAGAGTGGAAAGAGCTGAGGAAGAGAGAAAGACAGGACAAACCTTCTGCTTTTTTCTATTTTTTTCTCCTTTTGCCCTTTTTTTTTCTTCATATATATATATACATATATATCCTTGTATCTCTGAACAGGATTGCAGAAAAATGGGGTTGTATAAATATGTTTCAGATCAGGTTTGTGTGCTTATGTCCCCATGAGGGGTTACTCATTTTGATTTAATTAGTTTTGCTTATGCTTGACCATGTGCTACAGGTTTGCAGCCGTACACAGACTACAGCTTTGTGATGGTGGCCTGTACGACTGTGGGATGTGCAGCCAGTGAACCGTCCACAGGACGCACCCTGCAAGCCTCACCCAGTGGTATGCACACACACGCACACACACACACACACACACACACACACACACACCTTTGACGCTTTGCAGAAATTTTAGAATCTTTTTATAGTAATATGCCATGGTTTGATGTGAAGAATAGAACATTTGTAAAATGTATATTTTTTTCCTTATTATCATCATTATTATTTTAATGTTGTAAAAATGTATGAGTTTTTTTAATTTTCCAGTACATTTTTTTCATTGCATTTCCCTTCATTTCTCCTTGTCTCCTGCTTAATGTAAATGGCAATCTCTCAATTTTTTTTATGAGTACTTGTATCTCTTTGTACATTTGTCCTCCTATTTTCTTTACTTTAATCATTTTATATTTTTATGGCCTTTACCTTTTCATATTCATTTATGTCTGAAACTCGTTCTTCTATTTTAAACTTTTCATTTTCTCTCCACTTTCTAAAATTAAGTTCATATGCATGCTCTGTGTGACTTAAATATTTCCTTTGTTTTTATAAAGAGTTTAAATCTCAAGCTTTATAAATATTTTGAATATTATTTTACTCTTAAAATCAGATTTTTTTATGTTTAAATGTTTGCTTTCTTCTGGCGTATTGTCCCCCCTTTTTTCTTTGTTCTTAACATATTTTTTTTTTCTGAAGATTTTACATTTATTGTAAAAGTGTCTCTGTTTTAATAAGCCTTCCATGTGTACATTTGTTTTAAAATATTAATTTTAATATTAAAATAAATATTTCATTCCTAAAAAAAATGATAGACGCTATTAACTAGACTCATCCTCCCTCTCCTCTTAATTTCTGCCTTCCTCCAGGTGTGTGGTCAAGCCCCAGACACCTGATAATAAACACATCTGCGGTGGAGCTGTACTGGGATCCGCCGTCTCAGCCTAACGGACATGTCTTCCGGTACCGGCTGATCAGAGACGGTCGCACTGTTTTCACCGGAGACCACCGGGACCAGAAATATATCGACACTGGACTCCTGCCAAAACACAGGTTGAGCACAGACACGGATGACGAGTTTGTGGACCGGCGATGACCTTTAGTATCTGTATCTTAACTTGTGCATATGTTCATGTCGAGGTCGCCGTCGTTTTAAAATCTTTGCCGTCGCTCTGACCACGCCTCTCTCGGGGCTTCGCTCTGTTTGCATCATTTAATGAGCAAATATTTGACATACCAATGACAGATGCAAACATTATCCCGCCTGCGAATTAAAATCATGAATCAGATTTGGTTTTGCTTGCAGACGGCAGCAGAGCGTAGATTTTATTTATCTGTTTATTTTCATTTAATCTTTATTAATCTGTTTCTCTTTTTTTTTATGACAAAATCGATTCTCTGCATTCATTATAGAAGCGTGAAACGGTACCTTTTCTCCAAAATAGAAAAGTTAGGATAACATCCCGCTCCACTCCCATCTCTTCCATGTTTTAGTGTGAGAGAAAAGGAAGGAAGCAAGGCGATAGGACTGTATGTGTGTGTGACGTTTAATTTTCCTTAATTCCAGATAGTCAGCCAGAAGGCATTCCTGTCCGGACCCTTCGCTTCTTATCACTTGTCTTGCCTCCCGTCCCCCCCCCCGCCTCCCACCCCTCGGCCTCTATCCATCCCTTCCTTGCTATCATTTCCCTCTTACCTCATTCTCTTCCTCTTTCCCTTCTTTTCCCAATTTAGCCCTGTGCCAAGAATTACACAGGGAGCACCGGCCCCATTATCCGAGCTGACTCGTGTGTGCGCGTGCAAGTATGCAGTGTGGCACTTCTTTGTGTGCGCGCGTGGGACAGCTCAAAGTGGCCATTGATTATTTATGACAATGTTGATTAGCTGTCACTTTGCTTGGGCAGCCCAGGAAGTGTCTAAGATGACGAGAGAATTAACCTATTCCCTCTGGCTGGCCCCGCAGGACACACACACACACACACACACACACACACACATTCTTGGATTTCCATCCAAACAGATGCAAATGCTCCACTCTCTGATTACCTAATATGCACTCTCACACACACACAATTTTACTTTTGATATCCCAAGGCGGTGTTTACATTTAGGTAAATATCTTCCAATGATGAAGTGTTGAACTTCATTCTCCCACTGAAACCGTATGCCATGATAAAATTCTTCCTCTCCATCACACTCGATCTCTTCTTCACCCCCTCCCTCCAACAGTCCCTCTCTCTCTTTCCTCGCCGTGGTTGATGTGTCCCACTGATGTGTGTTTTTTATGTTTTTCTGTGTGTCTGCGCTTGTGTGTAAAAGTAACGTATGAGTAGTTTTAATATGTTTTCGTGAGTGCGTTCTAAGCCAGTGCCGAGGCGCTAATGGCCTCCTGTTTAAAAAGCTCGGCACATGAACAATAACCCAACATCACCGCCTATTAATGCATGTGTGCCGGAGTTTATAGCAAATTAAAGGCTTTTAATGTTAAATGGTGGCCCACTTACACAGTTAATGTAGGACTCGGCACCAAGCAGCCACATGCTCTTAAAAGGGAAATCTATCTTATGATGTCATGAGCCGGAGAGGCGGCGAGGGGATCGAGAGACGCTCCGAGACACATGGAGAGAGAGAGTGAGAGAGGGAGAGGAAGAGGTGAACCTCAGAGACAAAGAGTGAAGAGGAGATAAAACTGTAGTTTCTGTTTTAGCATCCACAAAGACACGTGTGATTAAATGTTCTCTAGAAATTGTTAGATATTATTCAATAATAATAAAATTCTAGTGAAATTAGATAAATTTAAGCTCTACACCCATTCTTTGCAGACATTTTTCACCAGCTTTGGAATAAAAATGAAGAGCCCACTGCACTGAGCCCCATTGAAAAGCTCCTGGTTTTTCCACCAAATATTGATTTCTGCACTCTTCCTGAGTTAAAACATTAGTATTGTTGTTGTTGTTTCTAAATGAATATCAACTTGTTTTCTTTGCATTATTAGAGGTCTGAAAGCTCTGTGTCTTCTTCCTTATTATGATCATTTCTAATTTTCTGCAAATAAAAACTAAATTTTGCTTGGAATTCTGGAGACATGTTGTCAGTAGTTCATATAATAAAATAATGATGTTTATTTTACTCAAACCTATACGTATAAAAAGTAAAATCAGAGAACTGATTATTTTGCTGTGGTCTCTTAGAGCTGTATCATGTTAGAGTTGTGTAAAAAAGGAAAAATCTTTTATTTATTTTTTTTATTCCGACTCCAGCACTTATTATATGTACAATTCGAGGAAAAACAACTGTAAGACATTTTTATTACTAAAGGGGGGGTGTTATGTGTTTTCCAGGCACATGGCTCCAGTATGCAGCAGTTTCTGCAGTTTTCTGATTAATGTTTCCTTTGCAGGTTTGCAGTTCTGTCATATTCTTTCTATTCTAATCTTCTTCCATCTTCTCCCAACTCCTCTTTATCTAATTTTCTCTTCAGGTACCTGTATGAGCTGGAGGCCAGCACAGCAGGTGGCACAGGTTTGAGTGACAAATATGCTACACAGACTCCAGCGTCCTGCCCCACTGGGATCCCACCGCCCTACAACCTGACGGTTTCAGGCCCTCACGCCATATCACTTACCTGGGCCCCTCCTGGTCAGTAGCCATCTTTTATAAAACACAATATCTGATAGGATTGAACGGTACATGGGCATGAAGTTATTCTCTTTTTCTCCCTCTTTGGTTAGACTCTGTTGCTCTTAAATATTTCCAAAAATATCCTAAATTGTAAAATTTTCCTCAGAGCAGAACTAAAGACCTGAGTAGTTTTCCATTCACCTTCTGGCCTCTCCGGACCTGAACAGATCCGCTGGCGCACTGGGGGCTGCGTCTCATGCTTATGGGGCAGTGATTGTCTGCCCTAACCCATCTATCATTGACTATTACTCTCTCATTAGGCTGATTTCCCATCTCAGAAACCGCTTAAAAGGACCAACTAGCAAAGACACTCCACTTACATTTGTGTGTGTGTGTTTTGTTTCTGTGTATTTGTCCCTGTGTTTATGTATGCGTTTGTGTACGTGTGTGTGTATGCGTGTGCATGTGCATCACTGTGAGATATTTCCATAGGCAGGCCTATTCTATCGTCATTATGGGTTGATTTTAAAGGTGAGGAAATATTGGCTGGGTTCTCACGCTTGGTTAACTCCCCGAGTCCAGAGTCTGGAGTGTTTTGATCTTTTGTTCGTGCGTGTGTGCGCGTCTGTGTGTGTGTGTGTGTCTACACTTCTGGCCATGTGTCTGCCTGTGTGCATGTACATGCATGTACTTTGTCTTCACATGCATGCACTCATGAAGCCCTGACGTATGGCTGCTAAAAGTATTTACGTTCAGGTTCTAAAGTTTAGATACATCCTTACTTCAAGATGTCTGTGGCTCTCTGTGCATATATGTGTAACTCGGATTAACAACAATATTTCACACTTGTGTTTTAGCATCCGTTACTATATGCTAGCATTTGTAATAGTTTCAAGTTTGTGAAATAGACATTGGCAAAGAAAATGACCGATTGTAAATACTAGATTTTAAACATATTTATGACTAAAACCTTTGACGTTATCACTGCTGTTTGGATTCAGTCTTATAAATCTTTCTCTGTGTGCGTGCGTGTGTGTTATGTAGAAGTGCATTACTCCATATAAAAAGCCCTATATACTGAAGTCACAGGGGGGGGTGTGTGTGTGTGTGTGTGTGCGTGTGTGTGTGTGTGTGTGTGTGTGTGTGTGTGTGTGCGTGTGTGTGTGTGTGAGTGGTTTAAGGCGCTTGTGTGCATATGTGAGTCGGGGGTGAATAATTGAAGTCTTTCATTTGTCTGGTAATCAGTTCGTTCTCGAGATATCTAGAGTTCATGAATGTTGAATAACCCATCACAATACAGTTGGCCTGAATTATGGAAAAACCTCCAGTGAGAATATTAACAAAGTCTCAGTGTGTGTGTGTGTGTGTGTGTGTGTGTGCGCGTGTTCTCTCTACGTTTGTGAGAAATTGTCTGGTCCCAGGCCAGACTGCATTGTAAAGCCAAGTGTACTCAGCTTGATCAATATCTAATATCAATATGATTATGAGATGGGTTCAGAAAATGTAACTTTAGGGTCTTAGTTTAGCACTGTGAAGCAGAAATGACACAAACCTTTACCCGCCTGCTAGTAGAAATAAACTTTGTAATCATTTGAAGGTTTTTCCAGCTGAGAAATGACAGCAGTAAATAAGGCACTTGCTGACTTTATTTTTTATGCAAAATGTACTTCCTTGTTCAAGCTTTGTGGAGATGCTTGTCAGCAGAGAGAAACATGAAGTGCTATAACATTTACGAGCAGACTCTTGTTCTTACCGCATCCCATCTATCACCAAAAAGACAATTAGCTGAAGCCTAGGGATGGCATCAATGAGGGTCGACTTGATCAGGGCTGAAAGGAAAGAGACAAAAACACAACAATCAAAATCAGTTATGATAGCCATGACTGTGTCCAAAAAGAAAAAATTAGACTTTTTCTTGCTCACAGCGTAAAGATATTATATATTACAGACATAATTAAACTTTAGAGGGAATAAAATATGAACATATGAACACACATGTTTATGTTCAGCCACTTTTAAAGTCGGGTTGTGATGTTTATTTTGTTTCATGGTGGGTGAAGCAGCTGGTTAATCAGAATGACGTGATTCCTCTTACTTGCCACTCTGGGATTATTTGCTGAACTATATAGCTTTATAACTAGACTTAATAATTAATTAATGGCAAAATTCAGCTGTTTTATGGTTATTGTGTTGTTAGAAAAAAGAAGACAGCCAGAAAGTAAATACATCATTCCTGCCATCTTTCTAAGAAGAACAAAACACAGGAAGCAGCTCCTCCAGCTTTCAATGACTTCTCAGTTAGATTGTTAACTTGGCAATTTATTGATCTTCAAGGAACATTTAAATCAGCTTTAAAATTCAGAAGAAATCAGCTCTGGTTGCTTTAAGAGTCTACATTTAGCACTGCTTCATTTAGCTTTAATGAGATTGTAGGCAAACTTCTTCAGATTCATAGCAGAAATCATCCACCATATAGTTTGTCTAAACTCAGTTTGTTTAGTAATGCTTGGGGTGATTATTTCTTATTGAACTGAAGAGGTTAGAATTGTTTTCTTTGGTGTTGGTTTCTGTTAAAAAAAAAAAATCTTGCTGCAGGTAATCACATCCTGTCTTACTCCACAGCTCAGCTGAACAGCAGCCAGCCCGTCTTCTACAATGTCCTGTTAAATCCAGGAAGTCGCGGTGCCATGAGTCGTCACGCAGGCCAGAACCTGCACCTCACTGTGACAGATCTGGAGCCTTTCACCACATACTACATAAGAGTGCAGGCCTGTCAAAACGGCAAGTATATCTTCATGTAAAACAGCAAACAATAAAAAAGCAAGAAGGTATTAGTTAGCATGCATGTCAGCCGCAGAGAACATTTTGCTCTGACGAGTCAGGAATCATTTCAAGTGAAGGTATAATGCAGCATTGGGTTATTTTTTTCTTTATTATTTCAAAGATGAGGTCGTAAGCTGTAAATTATCTGATGGAATGTGAGTAAAGTTAGAAAGTTGTGGTGTTATAACATTTCGTCTCTTTTTTTTGTTTCTCATAATAGAGGGGTGTGGAGTTGGAGATGGTGTTTATATCCATACTTTAGAGGAAATCCCAGAAGGTCTGCAGCCGCCCACAGTGAAAGCACTTGGACCGAGTATTTTGGAGATCCACTGGACACCTCCAGAAAAACCCAACGGGCTCATCACCTCCTACCATATATACAGGTGACACACATAAAGTTAAAATTACATTATTTTACCATGTTTTTAATTCATCCTGGAGTATTTATGTGTTTAAAACCCATCCATTGAGGAAAAAAAAAACACTCACACTCTATGTGTTCTACTATTCCATACTATGTGCATATGTAGGCACATACATAAAGTTTTAATAATGTTTCCTCGTGTAAAAGTTTACTCACCAGTCTCCACAGTATGTGTGAATGTGTGTATACATAGATATATATCAAAGCACGCTGAAGGTCGCGGTCTGCTTGTTGACCAAAGAGTGTGTGATCTGTATGCAGGGTCAGACCAGACTAAGCCCTTTAAGTCCTCAGGAAACAAGCATTAGCATAGCAGCACACACACACGCCCCCTCTGACACATCTGGAAACCTGCGACTCAGGCAGACAGGGACTTGGCGAAACGGGAAAATGTCTCGCTTCCTCTGTGCGATACACACACGTGAAAGCCTCTGCAATCAAAGAGCAGCAGTCTTACCAAGGTATCAGGATGCTTGCATCAGCCAGGAACACAACGTTTAAGACGTGATGCTACATTTCTTATTTCAGGAGCTAAGGGTGTTTATTTTCGCAGCGCTAAAAGGGCATCAGAGTAAGCTGAAATCCTTTTAGAAAACTAACAAGCTTAACGTCATATTTGAAGTAAACTGCTTTACTTTACAGTCAGAAGTGTGCAGTTGATAATATGCTGGAGTTGAGATAAAAACAATAGCGATTTGTGTTGACAGTCCATAAAAAGTGGTAAAGATAAGTTTTATTTTTATATTTGATTATGAGCTTTGGGGGTTGAATCTCTCATTACATTCCACTTGTGTGTGTTCATAACCTTTTTTGTGTTCACGTGTGTTTAGAGGACATAAATGCAGGCATAATGTTATAAACCCTCAGACACACAGTTATGTGCACATGCAGAGCTTCTTTAAAATGAATCAAAGAAACCCTGAAATTATACAAAACAGGCTCAGAAAGGAGAAATCTTGAAATGCCACTAATTGGTTTTCATGCAATTAGTCATGAAACATTTTGAGAAAACGGTGAACTTATGGCTCCATGACTAACTAACTCTTGACATGGGGATTGTCAGAGTATCAGTTTTATGCATATCTTCAAAGTTGTCTCTGTTGTGCTTGATGTGTCTGTTTCGGCCCTAAAGAGTGGCTCTTGTCATCTCTAGCAAGGTTAAAAAACTGATCAGTAATTTGACATGTAAAGAAATCAAAAGTTATAGTTTCATGAGTTCTTTCATATGACGTCTCCAAGGGGGAAATACTTTATTTTGTTGTGATTAGACCACAAACTAAGTTATTTTTCCGTGTTTATAGGTTGATATTTGCTCTATCAATAAATAGAGCTGTAGTTATTTTGTTCTAAAACCTGGAACAGGGAAAACATGTATTATTTATATCGATTGCAGGTATTTTTCAACTCTTTATATTTTTTTTTCCCAAGGAGCCAAATACGTTTTGAAGCTTTATAAATGTTTTAATTAGTGGAACTGAGGTAAAAATAAAATAAAAAATGTCTCTTTACATTGTAATGATTGCCGACTCCTGGTCTACTCTGAAAATTGTGCTTTAGAAAAAATAATAGCCCATTTTCTCCAAAAGATTTTGTATAGAAGTCCGAACCTTGACTCAGCCAGAGACAAAAAAAAAAAAAACATTAATCCTCAGAAGATCCTTATCAAAAAAGATGAGAATCACCTGTTGGGTTTCAGTGACATTATATGTTTTTGTTTGCATCTTTTTTTATGTGAGATTTTAAAAGATTGCAATTTAACCTCTACACCTTAGAGATTCTCAGGATCTAGTAAGTTGCATTTAGTAACTTATTTAGTTTCCACTTGAGTTTAAATCAAAAGCTGGGAAATCCATCAACTTGGTTCAATAAAAGAAAACAGGAACTTCTCACCTGAAGCAAAGAACTCCTTCAAAGTTTTTTTTTCCATGGTAGCTTGAGACTTGAATGCAGATTACTCCACATTTATCATCCTAAATAACTCATTATCTTGAGAAATGCAAAAAAATTCCAGATTCTTTAATAAATGTGTGAAACAAATCACTTAAGGCAAGGGGTCAAGAACTCATCCTTCAGTTTGAATTATGACTGATTGTCACAAATGGTTAAAGTAGCTTAATAACACTACGGCCATGTCATTTGAGTATAGTTTTTAAAACTTGCTTTCGTGTTAAAACTTTAAATCTGAGTGTCTGCGGTTGATGAGAACTGGGAGAAAATGAACAGCCATGTTGTTTGTCACCACAGGCGACCATTAGGAACAGAAGAGGAGCTGCTGGTTTTCATCTGGTCCTCTGGGCCGCTGGAGTTTGTTGATGCGAGTCCCGCCCTGCAGCCTTTCAGCTTCTTCCAGTACAAAGTTCGCGCCCACAACTCCAAAGGCTCAGTGGCGAGTCAGTGGGCTCTCGCCCAAACATTACAGGCGAAACCACAAGAACTGGCGCCCCCTGTTGTCAGACCCACTGGTAAGTTTTGTTTGATCATTTAATTGTTGATCATTTATATATTTTTTGCATTTAGTCCATGTAACACCATGTTTTGTGTGTTTGTAGGCGCATATTCAGTCCACCTGAAATGGAGGGAGCCAGACCAGCCCAATGGTCTGATTTCCCATTACAGACTGGTTTACATGAAGCACCAGCAGGACCCAACTCTCAACTCAACTAGTGTTACAGCTCTCACTGTGAAGGTAAATCCACACTGTGTTTTGCTTTTTTTGTTTGCAATAAATCAGGTTTTATTTATTGATATAGATGCTCACTGTTTTCGCTAACTTTATAAACTCTCTGTATAAAAAAAAAAGTCAACAGCAAGAAGACATTATATAATGTTTAAGTGACTGTGTGTCATTGTCATCTGCGATGCATGTGAAGAAATTTAGACTCTACCTGTGGTGCTTTTGCCATCTGCTTACCAGCGAGGGGTCTGAAGACACACTCAGAGACACACAACCCATCACCTGCTCTTCTCCAGGGTCCTTACCTCAGTTCTGTGCCATGATCCATGTTCTGCCACAGCGAATAAGTAAATTAGAAACAATCAAATGCACACACATACCTGCAAATACCCTGACATACTCACTCTAGCACATATATTTTTGTTAACACCTGACATCCACACTCAGTAGGAGTTGGCAGCTGGGTTTACGCACAGCTCCATTGTACTTCTTGGCAACCAAAGTTGGCAACGTCTCAACACAATGTGCATCTGTATTAATACCTGAAACTCTGCTGTGTAATTCTACTAACATCTGGCTATCTAGAAATTAGAAAACAGAGGAGGGATTTATTTTAATTAGATGGGAAAAAATTTAAATGAGACATGGAAATAAGATGGTAAAAGAGCTCTAATGTGATAAAGATAAGACGTTAAACTATCGAAATTGATAGAAAAGTTTAGAAAATGAAACACTGCCAGGAATGAGGTATGAGGAGAATGAAGGAGGAGGATTAAAAAGAAAAGTGAATCACCAAGAGGGGAGCCGAGACAGCCATGATAGATAAGGGACGAGAGGGACGAGAGGTAGAAGTATAGATCTATATTCTGTCCATACGTGTGGCCTCTTCTCCCTCGGTGACCTTTGGCTTGTCACTCATAATTAATACAAGATGTAAATGGAGACCTTTCACCTTCTCATTGATATGGGCCACTCTGTGTTTGTGTGTGCGAGAGAGCCTCATTGACATGGCATAGACTCATTTTGGTGGTGGTCATTTGTCACGGCGCAGCCTTCAGCTCCATTCACTCCATTTCCCAAGATTATACGAAGAAGGTAGAAGAAACAACAAAGTCGCCAAGCAGCTGAGCCCTGAGCAGCTCTTGTTTGTGGAGATTTTGATAATAAATTGGTATAAAGAGTTTTTAAATCAAGGAAACAAGTATTTTTAAATGTAAAGATCAGGATAAATTCATAGGCATACTTGATAAAGATGAAGGAAAAGATGGAGAAAATGCTAAAATGTTTATTAGCAAAGTAAAACAAAGAAACTATTCCTGGTAGCCGTGCTCTTGATATATTATGCATTATTTTACCCCTCTTATGATCCTGGTAGCAAGATAAATATGGGCTTCTCTTGTTTCAAAAGTGTATTCTTAAAGATTTAAACAATTGTGCCAGTGGTGGTTTTTTCTAAAACAATAATTTTTCTAACAAGGTTTTATTTTATCCACTTATTGAAATCACATCAATTTCTGAAATAATGCTGTTTCAGCAAAAAAAAAAAAAAGTATAATTAGGCCTATTGCGATACATGATAAATCAATTAATCACACGATACATTAAACCTATCGACCTCATTTTAATTATTGGCTTTATGTCTCTTCCTGTCTTTTTTTCTTTCTGTTGCTGGCACTGAATGAAAAAAGGCTCAGCTCCGGTGATCTCCACTGACCCCCCCTTCCTCATTTCCTTAGTGTAATGCCCACCGCACACTACACGAGTTGTCGGCCGATTGTTGGCCCATTTTCAAACCCTGAGAGACACATTAGCCGACAGAAATCCTAGGTATAACGGTTCAATCGGGTTCGATTGTGCCGTGTGATGTCCAGCCACCTGGGCACAAAAAAATGGCTACAAGTCCAGTTAACTAATTTTAAAATCAGGCATTAATCAATGCTTTACTACAATCTACCTGTGACGCATGTGGCTAGAGTCAGCGTAAAGTCCTGACTGAATGAAAATCATTGTAACCTATTTATGTTAATGTAGAACAGCTGAAAAGTTACCAGGTTTATCAACTGCGGTAG
>NW_015113018.1:660021-664504 GCF_001443285.1 Poecilia latipinna
CTCATTTCCTTAGTGTAATGCCCACCGCACACTACACGAGTTGTCGGCCGATTGTTGGCCCAATTTTCAAAATCTGACACATCAGCCGACAGAAATCCTAGGTATAACGGTTCGATCGGGTTCGTCGTGCCGTGTGGTGTCCAGCTACAAGTCCAGTTAACTAATTTTAAAATCAGGCATTAATCAATGCTTTACTAGAATCCACCTGTGATGCATGTGGCTAGAGTCAGCGTAAAGTCCTGACTGAATGAAAATCATAACCTTTTTATGTCACGTTAACGAAGAACAGCTGAAAACTTACCGGGTTTATCGACTGCGGTAGCAATTTGGCTCCAACTCCTCTCCTTGTCATTTCTATATTCTTTGCACGAAACGTTGAATAAATATTAATGTTGTTTCCACATATCATCTCCAATGTCCGCTGGACTTTGGGTTGCGCCGTGTCAGCTGTTTGGGATTCCCCTCCGTAATTTCCCCTCAGAAAGCAGGAGGAGAATCCGCGCTTTCTGTCACATTCAGCTTTAAGCTCCCAGTCGGGGAAAACCCCTGATTTAGATCGGAGCGGCCACGACGATCTACCGTAACTCACCACACACTGCAGGATGATCGGATACAAAATCACCAGCGAGAATCTTGGAACGGCCAACGTTCTAAGAAAATAGGGGCAATAAATCGTGTAGTATGAACTACTGTATCAGGTGGTCGGATGTGCCCATCTTCTCTATTTACATCTAGTGATTACTGAAGGCCAATATAATATACAGACTTCATAATCTGCACTCTTTTGGTTGAATGCAGTATTTATTTCCACTTTGGCTTCATGTTGTTTAGTTTTTATTCAAGTACGTTGTTTGTTAATGGAGACTGAGAGAATACATTTTATTTTTGTTTTTGGTTGTTTTGTTGATTTAGTTTATCAGTTCCAGTGTTATGTGTTGTTTTGAAAATAAAGTGCATCTATCTATGGCAGGAAATCACATGCATTATTAGTCATTTCCATTAAATCAGTGTCAAAAGGTCTTGAAACAATATTGTCGTTTATCGCAATAATTTTTAGACAGTTAATCGCTCAGCAAAATTTGTTATCGTGACAGGCCTAAGTATAATTTAAATCTACACATCTTCAACAGACATTTCAACAATTTTAACAATTCTAACATCTGAAAGGTCACAGTTCAGTGATCTTACTCACAGTCACAGCTCCATTTTACCCTTAGTGTCCCCCCTTTTATTCCTCAACATTTCCCCTCTTTAAGTATTGTTTGAACATATGTGTGTCTCCATTTGGTGTGTGTATATTTGTGTGTGTGTTGATCTTAGACTGGGCTGGAAACCCTGCTTTGTGCCAGCTTGGCTGATTAATGGGGTCGTCTTGGCAATCAGACGGAATGAGGGTATGAAACGCAGGCAGCCTGTTTGCTAGACCCCTACGAGCTGCCTGGCACACACACACACGCACGCACACACGCACGCACGCACACACACACGCACGCATACACACACAAGTTTGTTTTTCTACCCATATTAGGACTTTGTTTGGACTTCCTTTCATTGTAGTATCTGCATTCATGCCTAAACCAGACACTTTCCTTTACCCTAACCCCATTTTTAACCAAAACTTAAATCACACCTAACCTTTAAACCTCACGCCTGACCCTAAACAAGGAGGTTAGGGGAGGCTTTGGTCTCCATAAGGCCCATTGGTCTTCTGAACAAGCACACACACTAAGCTTAGACATTTATTTCTCAGTCTTCCGTTCTCACTGTCTAAACATCAGTTCTTATCTGATCCATTTATTCATGTTTTCCATTTTGCTCTCACTGTTGTTTGGGGTTCCACCTTCAAGCTCTGCATCATTTTTCATCTTTTCTTTGGTTCATCTTTTATGTTTCTCTCTTCTCTCTTTTCTATTTAGTCTCATGTATTTAAGTCTTTTAACTTTCGAGATGTTTTGTAAATGATTCATCTTCATCAGTATCTCTCTCCCTCCCCACTTTCTTATTCTTTACCTTTTTACCATTATCTGCATTCTCCTAACTCCATTTTTGCCATCTTTTTACTTCTTCACCATTTTAATGCCTCTTACACACACACCACTATCTCTTATCTCTGAAGTTACTCTCCTTTTCCTGTTCCTCCTCTCTTCCATCGCGTCTTTTTCTCTTTCTTTGTGTCATCAAACCCTTCCTCCTCTTTCTGGTTCCTCCTTTACTTTGCTGTCCCTCCCTCGGCTCCTCCAGATGTTCCTCTGTGGCCCTTGGGATCACTGGTGGAAGGAGACCGTTGGCATACGTGTGTGTCTAAATGTGTGTTTGTTACATTGTCTGCATGCATATGTCTCAATATTGAGGCCTGTGCTCGTGTGCATGCAGAGCGTTATTGTTTGCGCGTGTATGTGCAACAGTGTGTGTTTGCGCGCCGTATTAATACATCCCATTGATCAGAGCAGGACCCCTGACAGTCATCATCCCTGAGAACCATCTGGCCGACGCCTGACGCTCCCTCACCCAAACAGAAGCTGACACCCTATTAATCTGCGGCTGCCATGCATACATGCGTGCACGTTTTCCGCGTGTTAGCGACCGAATCATTGCTAGTATGTGGAAAGCGCAATGTAAAGGATTTTGTGTTGCATGCAGATTTTAAGCCATATCTGTGTTTCTGCGAAGCCGTTTCTGTGTTTATTAGTGCGCGTAAGTGCTTCAGATCCAAACCGCACGCACACACGCGCACGCCCCACTCTGCCATCCGCCAACAACAGCCGGCGCTGAAGGGAGCTGAAGGGTGCTTGGAAATTAAGGTTATTACACAAATTGAGCCATATGGTCTAAATATTTCAGAGCTGAAATTTACTAGGCAATAAAAATGGCCCCTACCTCGGTAATGGTGTAAATTACAGCTTAACCACCAGCGCTAATGATGTCCTTCTGTACGCCCCGTAACCAACCGTACATGAAGGACACATTGTTTAAAAAATACACTAGGAAAAGCTAAAGAGAGAGAGGGAGAAAGAGAGAGAGGAGGGGACAGGAAGAAGGGATCGGGATGGAGACAAAACGTTGAAGCGAATGGAGATAAGGAAGCAAAGGAAGAGAAAAGTTGTGAAAATTGAAAAAGAAAGAGGGGGACTGATTGATAAAGGCAAGGAAGACACAGGGAGAGAAAGAGCTGGCAGCATGTTTACAATCTGTTAGTTTACCATTAAGAAACCGTCAGAGAGTGTGAAACAGCATGAGACAGCCGGCGAACCGAGCCTCAAAACCAATATGAGGCTTTAGAGCAGTTGTGTGTCACTTAAACAGTCAGAATGTGTGTTTTTAAGCATGAACAGTTTTATACGGATGATGTGTCATTAAGAAAAAAAAGTCACTAACACATGGTGGTGGGAGCCCATAAAACGGTGGTTTGCATATGTATTCGTCCCCCTCAGTAAATACCTCGTAGAACCATTTTTCCATTTACAGCTGCGAAGGTTTCCGGGTTTGTCTGCCGGAGTTGAACATCTAGAGACCAAACGTTTCCTCATAAATCTTTGCAAAGTAGCCAGAGAGTCGATAGTCCTGCCACAGATTTCCAATTAGATCGAGGCCGAGTTTCATTGGCTCATTCAAACATCTGAATATGTTCTGACCTAAACCTTCAGGGTTGGAAGGTGAACCAGCCGAGTCTCAAGTTTTTCTTTGAGCTGTACTTTGCTGTAATCAGCTTTTGCTTTCCCCTCTGAAGAAAAGCATCTCCACAGCATAATGGTGCCACCACTGTGTTTTACTTTGGAGAATAATGGGTCCAGGGTAATTGTCTGTATTCTGCCACACACATCACTGTGAACATGAAGCTGAAGGCCTCATCTCACCAGAAAACCTTCTTACAGGTTTATTGGGTTCTCTACATAGATTGTGACAAACAAGTCTCTTTATGGCTTTGTTTTCATATTTGCTTTTTCCTTGTCACTTTTCTATAAAGACCAGATTTGTAGAATGTAAAGTAATATTTTTTCAACAGATTCTCCTACCTGAACTGTGGAGCTGCAGTTTTTCTTTATTCCTTTCCTCCATTCCTCCATCTTTCTGTTTGTCTTCCATCCTTTGTACCATTCTTTACTTCTGACATTCATTCCTTACTTTCTCCATTGTTTTCCTTCATCCTTTCTTCCCTCATTCTATTTGTACTTTCTTCATTTCTTTCCTCTCTAAAGTTTACTCCTTTCTTTGATCACAACTTCTTTTCTTTCTTCTGTCCTTCATTTCTTTCATCCTTTGTTTGTTTCATCTTTCTTGTATGGATTATATAAAAAAATATTTTGTTCCAAACTCAAAGGTCGATCTCTAAGTAGGTAAACTCAGAATAATCCTGAACGCTTAAATAAAACATCCTTCAATAAAATACAGGATTTTTTTTTTTTTACCTAAAGCAGTAAATCAAATTCTTAACTTCAACTCAGACTTTTAGGATCCAAAAAAATTAAATATCTGTTAGATATTT
>NW_015113018.1:668701-738451 GCF_001443285.1 Poecilia latipinna
GATATTTTTTCAAAAACTGTTCCTGTGATGCAGATTTCATGAAAAGCTGTTGTGCTTTTAGACTTTTCTTGTACCCTTTCTCTTAAAAACACCTTCTGAAAAGATTTGACAGGATGGCAAAATTCACCACTAAGCTCACAAAGGCTGGGTTTAAAAACGAAGAACGGCCTGGATGAGAAAATAAGAAGACTTGTGTGGAATTTGTCAGGCCCTCGCTCTACGAGGTCTCCAGCTCTGATTGGAGAGCTCTTACTGCTCTGCATAAACAGCCAAATAATCAGGCTGCAACTCTTCTCCTTACTGCAAATCTTCTCTCTGCCTCCTTGTCTTTTTCAGCGCTCCTTCCAGTATCTCTCCCCCTTGAATCCAGCACAGCATTTCTGTCTGCCTCTGTATCAAATTACAGTTTTTATGTTGCACTCATCCACTGTGTTTACCCCCTTCCTTCTCTCTCCTTTTTCCCTCTGTCAAGTGACTTCCTATTTTCCTGCCACTACCTTACTCTCTCTCTCGCTCTCCCTCCTCTTGTTCGCTGCCTCTCACACACGGAGTTTCTTGCAGTAATGACAGGTTGTGTGTTATTGTGTCTCTGTCCGTGAAGAGGCCACACCATCCGCTGTAGTGCTCTCCACTTGTTTAAATGGCTGTTTAATGCTGCAGCTGTGATAAAATGAGCATCACTTGAGATGAAGGGTCAGAGTGAATGTGAGTGTAAAAGAGAGTGATTAAAAAAAAGTGTTATTGTGTTTCTGATCGCTGGGCCCATTCAACTCTGGAGGAGAAGCTGTTTGGTGTGCTTGTGCATAAGTGACTTCTGTTTGTTTTGATTGATAGTAGGCATTACTTAGTTTTGAAGAGGCCCCCCTGCCTCTGTAATCTGCCTCACAGCATGCATGTGAATGTATTGGTTTGTGCTTGTAATGGACAGTCAGTGAGATGTCCGGTATCTGGTGTGAGGAGAGAGTAATGCCAGGTTTATACTGGCTATACTCATTACAGTCCTATAGTCCTAATGACTGTTTCTGTAATGAACCCTACACCTGTCATTTAAAAAGTTTGGGTTGTTCATAGTTTTGTTTGCACGGTGCCTTGTAAAAGTGATCAGACCACCAAACTACTTTGTTGATCAAGTGTTGTCATGTTCTACCATTAAACATTGATGCCTTAAATTGAGAATATTATGTGATAAACCAACACAAAGTGCTGGTTTGTGATTGTGAAATGGTAGCAAAAGGATGCTTAAAAGTGCGCCATGTTTTCATCTTCATCCCCCTCCTGATAGGACCAACTTTTGATGCATCTACAGCTGTACACTACATAAATGAAGTAGTGTAAGCTGGGATCGACATCCCTCTGACTTGCATTTTAATGATGTACAGTGATTGGGATGCTACAGGTGGCCTTTTGGGCATCAGCTGATTTTTCTCCAGTATCTGTGATGTTTACATTCAGCTTGAAGTTGTTTCAGATGCATAATTCAGTGAGCACTGTTGGAAAGCATTGTTGTTGTAGTTGAACCTTGTCAAGATGTGAACATTTTGAAGTGGTATGAATACTTTTCAAGCCCCTACAAATTATTTCATTAGTTCCCAGATTCAATGTGGCTGTATTTGTAGTTGGTAATCAACTTTTTGTTCTTTTTAGACTACATTTATGTAAATCTTTTGTGCAGACAATCAAATGTTGCTCTAGGTTTAATCAACCAGTCATTCATTTAAAATCGGTCGCTTTGCTAAGTAAGGATTATTTATTATATACAAATGATAAAATTAGGGCATCAATGGAGACCAAACACTCAGATATTTTAATTTCAGAGGATTGTTTCTAAGCGTATGTCCACTAGTGTTTGTCTAAATCACGCACAGAAACACGCGTGCATGAGGCATGATATATGCACAGCAGATTCGCTGCTCCTGGGGTCTTGAGCCGCCAAAGCCAATCATAGATGTCGGTGTGAAGCGGGTAAGCCTGCTCCAAGCCCCTACAGTCCCTCTCTGCATCGGTGCTGGCCACAGACAAAACGCATGCCTAATGGCACTCTGTGTGTCCGTGGGTGTGTCGTCGTGTGCCTGCGTGTGTGTGTGTATCGCACGGATAGCTGTATGTGTCAGGGTTTGTCTAACGCACCCTGACTAGCAGGGACACCCATGCAGGGCATTTGTAAACAGACACAGGGCAATCGTTCCAGCAGCATTGAATTAGGTATGCACATATAAATATGCAGACACACTCACACACACACACATTTGGCTTTAGAGCTTGGCATGGGGTGCGATGGATCAGTATGTGGGGCACTGGCTCACCTCAGAAACCTCTGAAAACAATTACTGCTCTCACAGGGCTGCTCAGGGCACAGCTTGGACTAATAGACTGGACTATTAAGACGGAGAACTGGACTGAGCAAAATTTGTTAAATCTAAAGACACTGGTGAAAACATATTTATTAAAAAAACATAAGGAAATAAAGATTAAGCAGTGCAGTCTTGCATTTTCTGTCTAAAAAACAACTGGGACTCATTCACATGTGTACAAGGCTTTTTTTTTTCCCCATGCATATTTGTTGGTGTATTTGTTGGTTCTCATGTTAAATATGTCGAGAGACAAAGAGTGCTTCTGTTTCCGTTCACATGGACACAGGGCGATATGTGCGTAGCCATATGCTAATGCTGGTCTGGCTCTGTGTCTCCATCTCTCTGCGGGGCCCTGCGCCGGGGCCTTTGTGAGATAATCAGCATAATTCTTTTGGCAAATACACATGGTTATTCTTAATTAGTATCACACACTGTCCCTCCGGCTTTACTGTGCCTCTCTACCTGAACATCAGAACACACGCAAACGGTCAGCCGCACACATGCAGTTTTACGGATCCGAGAGTCAGACGGTCGGAAAACGAAACGCGTTCGGATGCACACCTGTTAGTACACATGCAAACGCATTCACAAAAACGTGATGACACATCATGGAGGCAGGAGCTCCTTCTGCAAAGGCTTTTTGTGCAGAAGTACAAACTGTCCGATGGACTCAGAATGAGAAGAAAAATTCAATAGATTGTTTTCTTGCACTCAGTGCTCAAAGTTGTGTTGGACTCGGTTGCATTGATGAGGCTTTAATGTCTAAATTAGTACAACCTCTTCCTGTCTTCTCTGTCCATATCATTGTCTTCTTTTTTACTTATTTATGCTCTCCATCATTTCTTTTCACTTCTTGCTCCTCTCTGTTGCATTTTGTATGATTAACTGGTGACTTTGATCATCGGCGCACATATGCATACGGTGGAGTTCACTGAATTTGAGTTGACAAGAACCCTTTCCTTTCATATCTTACTCTGCGGCTCCTAATGTGATCTTCATAATCTGCCCATTTATTTTTCCCTCAGAAAAACGCAGAATAGACTTTTTTTTTATATACATATATATGAAAGTTTGGGGGGGTTTTTTTACAGCTACAGCAGGTAGAGCTTTAATGCCAGATGTAGAGATAAACTTTTTTATTGTTCTGATTATTAGTTTAGTAAACCATAGATTGGTACAAGCAGTACCAATCTATGGTTTATAACAAAAGAGTCAAGTTATGGTCATTTTATGGCCAGATCTTATGACAGAAATTAATTAATCATTGACGCATTTCTTAAAGAGAATAGAGAAGCTGGTTATTCAGAGTAAATGAAAAGTTGAGTGGAAGGAAAAAATGTGAAAGAGAGCAGTGCACAAGCATCAAGAATAACCGCAACCTTTTGAAGATTTTGCATTGCATGGACATACTTTTCAGCTACCTAAAATTTCTGATTGGAAATCCATTTTATGGATTGTACATTATATTCCCCCTTTTTTTTGAGAAAGTTAAAATTAGATTTTAGTTGTTATTAACCAAAAGAAACTAAATGCATAAAACATCAGTGTGTGACTATTTTTTAACACACACGTGTATCATGTGAAGTGAGTCACATGCTGTAGGCTAAAGTAATTATTTTCAGTTTTAACAATAGTGTACATAATGTTTGATGTTTTATGGAGAAAAAATACAAAGGTGATCAATTTTAGGTAGTTGAGTTCCTCAAATCAAATTCTGTTTACGACCCTGTATAACCTTGTGAAGGCTCTGGGAACCATCCTAAAACCAGAACTCAGTCACTTTATTCATAAATTTAAGTCAGAATATGTTAAACCTGACATAAACTGTAAAGACAGAAGGTTGTTCCACTGGTTAAGTTTGGTTTAACCTAGTTAAGTTAAAATGATTTTTTTTCTCCTTCTTATTCATTTATTTTTGCAGATTTATTTTTGCTTGTTACCAAAAAAATTCACCAACTCCTTGGTTTCGTTACATATGCTCTCAGTATGAACTGTGTGTGCATGTATCACAGTAAAGTAGTTATTGTGGGAGCTGTTAATGCAGTGGAATAGTTATGTATTTCAGCACCATTTAATAACAGTCTGTCCACCTGCTTGTGTGTGTGTGTGAATTTCACGGTCAGTCCTTGATTGTTGTTGTGTGTGTGCAGCCTGTTAATGCGGTGTGTTTCAGTGATAAAGTGTTTGAATGTATTGCCATCTAGAGGCATGTAGCAGAGTCTCCACGCTCCTATAAAATCTGCCAGCGCCAGATGCTGCTATTGACAATGTGCATATGTTAACCGCTTTATAGGCCACATGCCTCACATATTTCACTGGCTTTTAAGGTAGAGAGATCTCTCATTCTGGCTCACTTAATCTGTCTCCCCCTTTTGCCACATCTATCTTTTTTTTCTCTGCAGCTTTAGCCTCCTCCACTCTTTCTTTACTTAACTCAGTTTCCCCTCCTCCTCTTCCTTTTTTATTTACTTCATCAGTTATTAGCTAACCCACATCTTACTGTTTCTTATCAATCTTTCCTAATTGTCTTCCATGTGTTGCCTTACAAGAAAGTATTTTTTGTTACCTTTTTTTCCACTACATCCTCCTCTTTCTCTCTTTCCCCGCTCTCTCACCCCTCCCTGTCTCATTGTGGCTCTCCCTCCCTCTTTTAGTGAGAAGTGCTGTGATTTGCAGAAGGATTTAGCTTGTGTCTAGGTGTCTAGGGGCTTATTAATCCCGTTTTACTGTGAATGAAAAATATGCTGGCTTCCAGACATGAATATAGTGAGTACACGCGTTCTGGTTGTTGTTCAGACAGTTCAGCCTTGGTGCCACGCCACGGTGATTTGTCGGGGATTTCATTTGATTCAGTGAAAATTTGAGCCTTTTTGATCCTGCTACAGCTGCATTGAAGTGGGTTACCAGTTAATCTCTTTACATATGCTCTGTTATGTGCAAGCAAAATTTGATCTGCAGACTCAACACTTGAAAGAAGCAAACCCTCCTGTGTTCTGCATTCACTCAAACGCAGAGATATCACTCTCATGGCTGCTTCAGAGCTCCCAGTTAAAAGCAAACACAAAGGCCGCATATAAATGCTACATCCTGGAGCCTGGTGCTCCCAGACTTCCATGTCATCGCTCGCCAGGGCCTTTTGAAACAACAGTGTGTCTCTTATCAATTAGTAAATTGGGTTTTCACTGTATCACGCACGCATACACACTTTTCCTGCATCTGCCAGGGTGTTGGGCTGGGTCCCACTGCCTAAAGCTACTGGCACACACCCTGGTTTTGTGTGTGTTTGTGTATATGATATGAAATGGTGCATGTGTGACATAAATACTTAATCTGGAAGCTTTGAGTTCTCCCACCAGGGACAGCCGTTTGCCTGCTACGTTTCTCTCTGCCACTAAGGCATGTGTTCCTTACTTGACCATGGCAGTCTGGATGTTGAAACACTGATATCACAAATCCCCTGTTATGTCATCTTAGTTTCCATTCTTCCTTTTCATTCCTCTTTTAATGGTTGATACTCTGGTTTCATTCACACAGGATTTGTGTGAACAGTAACTAATTTCCTCTGGCTGGTTGTCAGGTTGGCATTCGTCCCATTTGATCCGCTTTCCTCTGTCTTTTCACTCTTCCGCATTTATTCTTGTCTTAAAGCCATTGCTGTTCTTATTTTTTATTTTTTCCTTTAATTATGTGAAGCACCTTGAAATGTGCTATACAAATAAAATTTGATTGATTGATTGATCTTTCCGTATATATGCCATTTATAACAACTGAAAATTATTCAAATAGTGACTTTTCTGAATATGACCATAATAATGGACATGTCAAAAATAAGATTTGAATTTTGTTTGTTTTACAATGTCATAAGTACTAATGAAAATCAGTTGGCACTGCATGATTGGTTAAATTTAGCATTTTAATTATGCCCTCTCTTTTTACTGAAAATTAAAAAAATTTCCAAGTTTCAAGTTTGAATTTCAAGTGAGACAATGCAGCCTTTCTACGTTCTCCAACGTCAGGATCCAAACTGGTCGACTTGTGTGTAAACATACTGTACCAAAATAAAATGAAATAAAGTTTTAGGTTTAAGCACAGCAAAAATCGCTGGTCAATGCGCTTTCACCACTAATCTTTGATGCTTAGTCGCTCAACATCCCAGTTAGTTTTAGCCTTTACTTTAAAAAACAATGTACCAAAACTTGTTCCAAATGCCACTAAAGTCAGTGGTTACTACAGTTTGAGAAAAACTTGTTCTGTAACTTGTTTTCTGTCTCTCAGGGTTCAGTGTTGGAGGCAGCAGTCTTTGGTCTTGACCCATTCAGTCAGTACAGTCTTCGTGTGGAAGCTGTGAATGGGGCAGGTAGTTTGGAAGCTGAGAAGAACATTTTAAATATTTGGAGTGAATAGTGACATAACCCTGATTGTTTTTGCACCACTTCAGGCAGCGTTTCCAGCCCGTGGGTGGAGGTCCAGACCCTGGAGGCTTCTCCGACCGGCCTGGGGAACTTCACAGTGGAGCAGAGAGAGGAGGGCAGAGCGTTGCTGCTCAGCTGGGATGAGCCACAGGCTCCAAATGGAGTCATCACGGTACAGAGCCAAGACCAGGGTTGTCGTGACACTCAAATTTGGAAGTCGGGGGTGGGAGGGTTTGGTGCCTATCTGCAGCAGTGATTGGGCGAGGGGTGGGGTACGCCCTGGGCGCGTCGCCAGTCAATCTTAATGCAACGCAGGAGAAATAACGTGCATGCACACACTCACACTTCACAACAAATTAGAGAAAACAATTAGCCTGTTTCTGGACTGCAAGAGGGTCTGTGGGACGCTACTTAACCATCAATTTAGAAAAAAAAAACTGCATAGCAAAACAGATGAAACAAAGTGTTATCTTTATAGAAGTCTGTGCCTTGGATCCAGTTGCACAGTTAGTCTGAACATTGTTTTACTGTGTATGCACAGTAAAACAATGTTTTTTCAGGATCCATAGCGAATCTGTCTTTAAGATGGTTGAGTTTTTTCTAGTCCCCACTCTCCAGCACAGGTTCTCCTTTGTCGTTTATTATATTTACGAGTTTTGACATGTTTTTAATTGCAGATTTTATTAAATCTGCAAGTACATTAGCAATACTTCAAACACACATAGCGAATGGTAGAAAAAACTCATACAAAGCCTTGTCTGCACAGTGTCCCATCTGCAAAGTCTCTGTTTTCTTTCCCATATCTGTCCGTCCAGATGTACAATCTGTACAGTGAGGAGAACCTGGAGTTCAGCGGGCTTTCGAGGAGTTTCCTGTTCCGTCGTTTGGAGCCATGGACTGTTTACTCTCTGACTCTTGAAGCCTGTACTGCAGCAGGCTGCACGCTCAGCCCTCCTCAGCACATCACCACTGCAGCTGCCCCTCCGGCTTCCCAGCTGCCACCTCGGCCTCTTTCTGTCGGCGCTGATCAGGTGTCTCTCACCTGGGATCCTCCGTCACAACCCAATGGGCCAATTGGAGAATATTCTCTGCTTGGAAGGAGTTTGGAGGAGAGGGGAAAGCTACGAAATAATGAAGAGGAAACTGATGGAGGAAAGGTAGAAGAAATACTGGTTGTATTTAATTATACTGCAATTAGTCAGTTAATGGCATGATGAATTTAAATCAGCATTCTCGTGATTAATATTTTTTTATTTGTTTTATTCATGGTTTCGATTGTCTACTTTCTGCTTTATTTGGTTGTTGGTGTTCTAAAATTAATGTTTATTTAGTTTTGAGAGAAGTGACTTGTATTATTAAGCCATTATCAAAATTTAGCTTGAAAATTGTCTCAAAACAACAATATTGTTGTTCCTCTCAATAATTATTAGGACATTTTATCAGTCAGTAAAATTGGTCATGGTGACGAGCCTAGTAGCATTCATTCAACTTAAAGTTTTCCTGAAGGAATGTCTCAGGGTTTTGATTTAACTCTCACAGTTAATGACAATGCAGTTCCATCTAGAAGAACACATACTTTTGCGCAGTTTATTTTTGTTCCAAATAGAGTTTAATTCTTAACTTAAACGCCTACCTTTATCGTCAATCATGTCCCCTACAGGTGCTCTTCACAGGATTGTCCCCACAGGAAGCTGGGGCTCTCTCCTACACAGTAACTGGGTTACGTCCCTGGACCCAGTACGAGTTCAGCGTCTGCACTCACAACCCAGCGGGACAAGCCTGCAGCCCCTGGGTCACTGTAACAACCAAACAAGCCCCTCCTCGTGGTCTCGCCTCTCCGACAGTGAGGCACGTCCATGGTCGGCCCAGTGAGGTGGTGGTGTCCTGGACTCCTCCGTTGGAGCCAAACGGGGTTCTGCAGTCCTACAGGATACAGAGAAATAATGTCAACTTCAAGTTCAGTTTCGATCCGACTGTCCTGACCTACAAAGACGAAGACCTGCACCCATTTTCAACATACAGGTATTAAGTGTTTATTGTTTCCGTTAATGCATCTCTCCTCATATGTCCAGATTTAGTATAAAATAAGCCAAGAAAAATAAACAAAAAACTTGAATTTATTCTCTCATAGCTATTCAGTGACAGCCTGCACCTCGGAGGGATGTACGACCAGCCCCCAGACCAAAATCACAACCCTAGAGGCCCCGCCCGAGACGGTGGAGCGCCCCACCGTGGACGCCATAACCTCCCATCATATAAACGTTTCATGGAGTAAACCTCTGATGCAGAACGGACAGGTGACAGAATATGTGCTGAAACTGAACAACAAAGAGGCGTATCGTGGAAGAGACCTCAATGCAGCACTGTCATACCTGCAGCCACATACGTCCTATCAGCTGGTTCTGTTGGCATGTACCAGAGGCGGCTGCACCACCAGCAGCACAAAAACCGTAGTTACTGAGGAAGCTCCCCCAACTCACCTGGCTGCCCCAACTCTTAAGGTGCTTTTTTAAATCTCTAACTTGAAGTTGAAACCAATTTTTTAGTCAGTGAATCATTGAAAAATCATTGAAAGTCTGCACAAAAAAAAGAATAAACATAGTATTCGATTGTGAATTAGTTTTTTTGTGTAATGTAAAGAACTTTTTATGTTTTCTGGTTATTTAATTTCTTTTCGACCCTGTTTGTTGTATTTTTCTTCAAACACATATCAGGTTACTGGCCCAGAGTCAGTTGAGATTACCTGGAGACCCCCCGATCGTCCTAATGGGATCATCACTGGCTACGAGCTACGCAGAGATGGTGAAGTTATCTACATCGGCAGAGACACCCATTATCATGACTTCACTCTCATGCCAAGTATGGAGTACAGCTATGTTGTCAGAGCCAACAACAGCAAAGGAGCTGTCAGCAGCGAAGTAGCCACAGCAAAGACTCATCAATCAGCCCCGTCTGGTGTGGGTTTCCCAGCACTGACATCACTGGAGGCAACCCAGGTGTGTCAATCTTCTTTAAACGACTCCAGAGCGCTAGAAGTTTGAACATTTTTGACGCTGTTTTGTTGTATTTCTTACCAGGTCGCAGTAGAGTGGCAGACCCCCGCTCGTCCTAACGGAGACATTGTGAGCTACGCCGTGTATCTGAGAGATCCGGTCCATCTTAACGTCACCAGTTCTGTCTTCACTCCAGAGGACAGCGCCTTTTCTGACAAACAAATCATTCTGCGTGGGTTGTGTCCCTACCACAGGTCAGTCTGAGTGGATTTCAGTCAGTGATTCCACTTTTTCTTCCTGTCTCTGACAGATGACGTCAGGGCTTTAATTTCAGTCAAGGACCTTTGTTCAAATGCACAGCCTTTGTCCACACAGGCTTTGTGCAGGCGAAAATCTTTTGGGCCTACCCCCTGAATTTTTTTTTGTCCCATAAATGGTAAGATCTTGGGTCTGGACAACGATGGTTAATATGAATAGGCCTGGTTTGTTCAGCTTGACCATTCAATCATTTTTACAGGCGGAAAGAATTTTTTACCTTTGTTATCAGGGAAGAAGAGGAAATAACATAAAAGCCAGATTTACACACTTATTCTGATGTATCATTTTCAAACTGCTTCACATTTGTGCACTACTTTGAGCTGGCCACATAACATCCCTCATTTGTGGGTATAATGCTACAAATGTGGAAAAGTTTGCAAGGTGGGTTTCACATATCAAAGAGGCAAGTCAAGAAAAAGCATTTTTCTTTAAATTTGTCTGATTTAGTCTATTATTGGACATATTTATTTTAAAGAAATTTCCATATACATTCCTTCTCTTAAAACTATATATTTTTAATCTCTGTAGGTATGAAGTGAGGGTAGAGGCTTGCACAGAGCTGGGCTGCTCCTCCAGTGACTGGTCCTCCATACTCACACTGGAGGCTCCCCCTGCTGACCAGCCGGCGCCACTCTTAGATCTGACCTCTGACCCCCACACCGGCCTGCAGACAAGCTTTCTTCTCACCTGGTCTCCCCCGGGTCAGTCGAACGGCAGGATCCTACATTACGAGGTGCACCGCAGGCAGGATTCCTCGGAAACAGACGAGACGAGTTCAGCAACAGTTGTTTACAGGAATGTCTCCACATCATTCAAAGATGGCGGACTCCAGCCTTACACAGTGTACCAGTACCAGGTAAGATGAAAGGCGTATTTTGAAAAGTTTTATCTGTAAAAGAAAAGTAATTAACCTAAACTCTTTTATGTGGATAGTTGGGTCCAGGTTAGACATTCCTAAAAATACAGGCTACAGCAGAAACGTAAACACTGTCTGGCAGAAAACAGAGTAAATTCAGTGTTATTTTAGACAGGACTGTGAGGTTTTGCACTAAGATTTATTTTAAACACCTTGTCCTAAATGCAATAACATCATGCTACAGCACCATGTTCCCCAGCACCTATTATCCCCAACAATCACAAACACACTAACACACATTCACATAACTAATCAGACAGGTGTTAAATGGAGCAGTCCATAATCATGCTGTTGTGCTTGTGCATTGGCACACTAATTGACAGGTTAGCCCTTTGGAAGCAACAATAACATTAGCATTCCTGCCTGTCAGACGTATGAGCCGAGGCCAGAGAACGGATGTAATTGATTGAGTTTGCCTGATTGTGGTGCCGTCTTTATTTACGAGACTTCTAATTTATGACATGAGGAGGGAGTGAAGGAGGAGCTTTGGGAGATGACGAGCGGGCAACGGAGCCATTAATCACCGGGCCCTCTGAGCACCCCACTTCCTGATTACCAGCCAGCCAATCGAATTAACGGTTAGCCTGCTTGGTAACAGAGCTCGTATTGGAAAGACCTTTTAATGGTGACCGCTACATGTCCCTGTAGAATTTGGCAGTGGAGGGGGGATTGAAGTGGACGACATGCTATGTGTAAGTCGGTGCTGATCATATAGAGTTGTGCTCTGTCATGGTGAGCATCAGGAAACTAATTTTCTACCAAAAAGTTTTTGTCCAACCACTTTATCTCTCTTCTGTTTTCTGTCTCTTTATCTGTTTTCTTTTCATTAGCGTATCTAACTGTTCGCTCATCCATCTACCTGTTTTTAATTCTGTGTTGATATCTGGCCGCTGCACTTTCTCTGCATGTGCTTCAAGCGAACACAAGGACGAGTCAGTTCAGTGTAGCACACCACAGCACAGAGAGAAATCATATTAGGCTAATTACACTGGGTCATAAGCTCCTATTGACAGCTTTATGCGTGCTTTTAATTACTGCCCACTTTCACACAACTTAGCCCCTTCACCCCAAGTAGATGCACCCGCCAAGTTATTGTGTCGGCCTATCAGAGCACTAAAACCGAGCCTGCTGTCCCGCCATCCAATAAAAATGCTCAAATCCTGCCTGGAAGTGTACTGAAGTCGTTTGTTGCCATGGCGGCTCTTTTGCTGCCGTGGCAGCTTGCAGGATATATTTTTATTTTGTGTCTAACAAGCCAAATCATGGCCCAATAGGAGGCAAGAAGACAAGAGTGGAGAAAAGGCAGTAAAAAGTTTGTAGATGATATAAGGACGAAGGCATGAGCTGTACCTTTTTAACACTGGATCAAGGGCGAGGTGATGTGGGCTGACTTTAAATTTGAACATTCATTCCCTGTTCTGACTATGTGGCACAAACTTTTTATCATCACTCAAAGTCGTAAGTCATGCGGTGGTCTTAACTTTGTTGCTATGGAGAAGAACATAGATGTTGCTGGGTAAAAATGTGTCATTCTTAACCAGTTTTGTTTCTTTATGAATCCACACTGATGAGTTCATTCAAGTTAAGTGGAAAAAAGACCCGACTTGGATATTACATTGTATGTGCAGAGAGATCTGCTCACAGAAAGAAAAAAAGATGTATGAATTCATTCTCTCATTTAATTCTGAAAATATAACTTTTGGTCAGATGAGACCATTATGAAACACAGCAGTGGCAACGTCATGCTCAGGGATGCATACAGCAGGAAAACAAGACTTCTGACTCGGTGGACATTCACTTTTTAGCTGACAGCGATGACAAACATTTAAACCAGAGCAGCAACGGCGTGGCATAAATCAGCATTTCATGTGTTAATGTGTGTGCATGTGGCTTTAGTGTAAGGCGATGTGAGTGGTCGACATTACTGGAAAAACTCTACATAAGTTCACCAGTCCATAATAATTTGAGAACTATTTCCTAAACTTTTAAATTGTTAGAAAAATAAATCTAGAAAAATTTAATTGAAGATTAATCTTACTGTTATCTTTTAGTTTCACATGAAAACATGCTTAGGTTCTTTCAGGCAAAACAATAAACATGAACAGTTTTGATCACTTTCACCATGAACATCATAGCATCAAAATATTTATTCAATATGTAACTAAAATCTCAGTGGTGTTGTTTTTTCCCCCTATTTTGCAAAAAGAACCGCCTTGGTACATTATTTCTGCAGCTTTAAACTAAACAGCCAATATGGATTAATATAATAAAGAAGCCTCTTTACTCTGTTGATGTAAATAATATATTTCTTTAAAAAGTGAATGTTAAAATCTCATTTAAAGGTTCACCTCTGTTCCATGTTTTCTCTAACTGTGAATAATGGCTCCCACTGTAGTTCACCCGAATCCCAAAGTTTCAGAAACTACTCTAACACTTTCCAGATATCAGTAAGTGTCTTTCTCATCTCAGATTACATGAGACATGGGACGTGTTGCTTTTGGAGGTCATTTGGCCTTTTCAAATTGAAAATTTAAATGGAAAATACATTTTCAAATGCACACACTGGAATCCCTTAAAGCTAAGAAATAATACGCTACCATTCTGGTTTCACAACTTGTATCCTGTTTGCATCTTCACATCTTTTCATCCTTCCCTCCTCCTCCCCATCTCAAGTCTCTCCATCTTCTGCTCTTCTTTCCCCTCTCCCTCCTCAGTCCATCTGTGCTGTCACTTAGATCAATCAGTCTGATTGATTACGGCCTAATTGACTATTATTGAGGTTAATTCAACTCTTAACACACACGCGAGCGTATGCATACACTCGCAAATCTCGCCTTCATAGCCACAAACAACAAACCGTGCGCACATGCACACACTCTCAACACCAAAGCTCAAAGCCATCCATCTGCCTTCTGCACTACTTCTGACAGGCTACAGATGACTTACACATGCAAATCTCCACCCCGCCTGACCCTGCGCTGTGTACACCCTCTAATTATACCCAACACAAGCACACAAATAAGATTACTGCGTATGTGTGTGAATAACTCCTTGATGAAGGTGAAAAGTAATTGTCATGCAGATATGTTAGTATTGGGCTGCATGGTGAAAAGGTTTTGCTCTCACTGCTGATGGTAGTTTTGATGGATGGTCCGTCGAATTGACTCGTGCTCGTCTGTTGGTCAGGTGGATATTGGTTAATTAACAGAAGCCTTCCCCGGAAAGACTTCATGAAGTGTATTTTAAATGCCGACGGTAGCGTTGGGCGGTAGCTAGTATCGCATTCATCTGGTTTGATCACATTACTGAGCGATCGTGTGGTTTGTGACCAACAGGTGTGGGCTGTAAATTCGGCTGGTTATGCCTCCAGTCCGTGGGTCAGTGGGAGAACTGGGCCTGCCCCGCCTCAGGGTGTCGGGCTGCCCATTTTCCTGGATGTTTCTGCAACCTCAGCAGTCGTGAACATCCACCCTCCTGCTCAGCCCAACGGGATCGTGAGCCTCTTCAGAGTGTTCTCATTGGACCGCACCAACATCACGACTCTGGTAGCTACTGGATAAAACCTTTCACTTGTTAGAGTTGCATCTTTCTCTTTCGCAAACAACAACCTTCATTATTAAAAATTAAAAAATAAAAAACTCCACCTCATCCTGCTGCTTTTCTTTTTGTGCAGCTCTCAGAGGGCACATCCCGTCAACAGACACTTCATGGTTTACGTCCTTACACTCAGTATTTGGTGGGAATTGAGGCTTGCACCTGTTATCAGGTAAATATAAATATTATGCTACTTGAAGAGAAAAGGTTAATATACATGGATGCATCTGAATAAATTAAATATTTTTTTAACTTTTTATTACGTTGATATTTCAGTGTAGGTAGTTAAATTCACATATAGATTGATTACACAGTGATGCATGTTAAGAATTTACTTCAGTTAGTTTAGATTCTCATTACTCTAAGCTTACATAAGCTCAACTTTGTAGTAAATTAAGTTGTCGTATAAAACAAACTAAATATTTCTGATGCAGAAATATCAGCCTGTTAAACTGAGTATTTGGTCAGGGCTCCTTTTGCATCACTGCGGCGTTGAGGAGATCAACTTAGAGTCCTGCTGAGGAAGCTCAGTCGCTTTGATAGCGACCTTCTTCTCATCTGCACTGTTGGGACTCTTATTTCTCATCTTCCTCTTTACCTCTTCCTCATGAAGCGCTCCAATATTCGCTGGTTAACAGCTGAGCTGGCTTTGAGCTTGATAAGTTACAGTGTACCAACACATCAGATGACATGGCTCCACAAATCCCAGTGACTGTGGAAACTCATGTGGACTCAAGCAGCTTTTGCTGTCCTTGTGGACATTTTTCTACGACCTTATCCTTCCCCTCAATTGTGCATTAATACCCCTGGATGCAGAATTTGAACAGTTAGCTTCTTTAATAGTGAGTTTATGTGGTTTACCCTCCTTGTGGGGAGAGGTCATTGTCTTCTGCACCGTTAACCTTGACATAAACACAACAGATAATCTATATTAAAAAATCACTTTTTTTTTGGTCTTTTGGAAAATTCAGATTTTCTGATGAACATAATTTTTGTTTTTTTTTTTTTACCTGTAAGCCATAACCAAAAGAAATAAATGCTTGAAAAATCTCCCTGTTTTTGATCAATATTTTGGTTATTATTACTTAAATCAAATAACATTTTGATGATATTCTAATTGAGATGCTCCTGTATGGTCCACTTTCGTGACTGTAGTTGTAGCTTTGCTCCTCTTTGATCAATTCTCAGTGTTGTAGCCAGGGTCCAGTGAGGGAGCTCCACACCCTCGCCGCCCCCCCAGCCGACCAACCTCCCCCTCGTCTCCTCACCCTGACATCCCGCTCAGTTCAGATGGAATGGGACGAACCGACGGCGCCCAATGGAGTCATCGACAGGTGAGGAAAACTCTTAGCAGAGTGCGCATAGCTCAGAATCAAACACACCTCTAATCTCACTCAGTGTGTGTGTGTGTGTGTGTGTGTGTGTGTGTGTGTGTATGTGTGCTTGTGCGTGTGCGTGTGTGTCCAGCTGTGAGCTTCATATCAGGACATCCTGCCCTCAGACCCCCCAGCCCGTACCGTCAGCCTGCACAGAGGGGCCAACAGAAATCTGTTTCTTTGGCAAACAGCGGAGCTATAATGTTACAGGTGATTCCATTGATTATTATTTAAAGGTGACCCATTATGTTTCCTTAGTATAGGTCTACGAGCTATACAAATCATTTTCATTATATTTTTTGCATGAAATTATTCCAAGTTAATGAGATTTTAGTCTGCTCAGTTCTGCATATTTTGAGTTCCTTTTGGAATGAGCTGTTTTAGGACGTCTTGTCACTTTAAATCCAAATAAGTTGCTGCTGGCCACGCCCTCCAACTCAACATTTACACTCGCACGGGAAAATGGCTGCAGACAGATGTGCAATTATACAACTGTACATCTTTGAGAAGTAGAAGTGGAGCCTCCTGCTCAACCAACACGTTTGCAGGAAGTGGTTTCTGGATGGCATGTCAACAACTAAACACTTGTCTTTAACAGCAGCCATTGCACAGCAGTAAAACCAGCTGACCAAATGTGCTGGAAGTTACTTGGGTTGCTAGGTGATGGGTTGGGCTCAGCTGGGGTTGCTAGGTAACAACGCAGTGCCCTCAATTGTGACTTAGCTCTCAGGAGATTTTTGAAACGGCTAATTTTCCAGACACCCAAAAATATAAACTTATTGGCAAAGAACAGCTGGGGGATTTTTTTAAGCACTTCAGCTGTTTTTGGAAGCAGCTGAAACCCAAATGGAAGGATAACAACCAAATGTTGATTTTTCATAATAGGTTTACTCTAAAATATTTACTGTTTCCAGACTTAAAATAAAATCCCATGAAAATACCATTATGATTATTACTTCTATTCTCTTCCTAATAACAGACCCCAGCAATTCTTCAGCTACCATAAATCTATAAATCTAAGAATATCAGGAGTCTGTTTACATCCTTGGAAATATAAATGCTGGAGCATGCATGTCTTCACTAAAGTAAAACAGTGAAATTTCTGTATTTAACTGTGCAGGGCTACAACCATACTCTGCCTATGAGCTGAGGACTGCCTGCTTCAATAAGATGGGCAGCACTGCCTCCAACTGGACGGCCGTCAGCACACTCAGCGAACGTAACACGTTTATTCAGTCCCTCTGAAGCCACAGCTAAGCACTTAAAAGAAGCAGTAAAGTACAGTTTAAATGTGTTTGTCTCCCTGTAGCCCCCCAATATGTGTCTCCCTTCTCCGTGGACAGCAACCTGACCATGATCTGGCTGGACTGGACAGAGACATTTTCCCTCAACGGCTTCCTGAAGGAGTACACCGTGACCGAGAGCCAGCTCAGAGTTTACACCGGCTTCTACAGCCATCTTCATGTTCCACGCACCTCACAGAAAAGTGAGGGCCCACACGGCAAACACATTCACATGCTTTGTAATAATGTGCAACCTCTGAAACACAATAATTCACAGGTTTGTGTTACATCAAAAAATATATATATATATATATTTTTCAAAGCTTCAATATGTTGGATATGTCTCTGTGCATCAATCGAGAAAAATAATTAAGTTTGTTTTCACATATTGGGTTTTGTCAGATTTATATATTTCTGCAGGGTCTATAACATTTAAAGCAAGTAGTGACTCTCATCTTAAAAACTTTGAGATTTTTGGAATTTGTTAGCCACTGAAAATAAAATTAAACATAAAAATAGACAACTCTTCTGAGGGAAAAATATATTTTAAAAAAACAGCCATTTGAATATGTTAAAAAATTAATTGGCGGGAGCTGCAGATTTTGGTGATTAAGCTTTAAAGTCTTAGAGTTCATCACAAAACACAACATGTAAAAACCTGGTCATTAAGTATTTGATTAGTGTAATATAAAGAGCTTTCCTATGAACACTGAGAAGAATACCAGTAAGTTTTGTTATGCCACTCTACAGTAACTGGATATTTTTGTTTTTGTTTTCTGTTTTTTAATTGGAGGATAAAATGAAATATTTGCTAATGACACAACAGATGACATCGTCTGGTTGCCAGAATTGGGTTCAGGAGAGAGTGACGTTAGATTCCACTGCTTAGATTTCTGATTGCTCATATTGTTGTGTAAACTCATGCAGAACAATATAAGTCTGTTTAATGTCATGAAATTCTAACTTGCTATATTTTCTACTGTTTGTTTTTTTGTTGTTGTTGTTGTAGCTCTTTCCTTTCAGGTGACGTGCATCACAGACCGTGGCAGCGCCAGCACGCCCACCATCAGATACAGCCCAGCCTCAGGCCTTGGTACTCCCTCTCTAGTGTCTTCCTAAACTACTTCAAATTAAGAAACAAAAATTAAAGCTGCACGTGTTAGCATATTGGCTGTTTTAACGCTTCTTTTTCTGTGCAGGTCCTCTTGAGCCTGTTGATGGTGATAAGCAGGGCGTCAGCATTTCAGCCACTCCCGTTTACTCTGAGTTGTGGTTCATTCTGCTGTTTGTGCTGCTCGGTCTGTTCCTCCTTGCAATACTGATTGGTTTACTCCTAAGAAGGTATATTCATGTAAAGTGTTTATAGAATATATGTTTTTTTTACTATTCATTTATCTTATGTAATAAAGAAGAATCAAAAATAAATAAATTTTCTTTTCCCCATTTAGAACTTTAAGGAAGAATCCATCAGCCCGAGAGCGCCCTCCGCTGGTCACGCTTCAGAAGAGCAGAAAGGCTGGAGGAGACGCGTACAAGGTGAGGGGCGAAAAGAAGAGCAGCTCAGAAAAACAAGGTTTTACAAGTTTAATGGTAACAGTACATAAAAAGGAAAAGAAGACCATCATGTAGAAGGTCAGTACAGGTCAAACCAGCGGCTCTGTAACATTAATGACCAGATTAACAACTGAAGCTGCTGCTGCGTCTCAGTTTAATGGAATGTTATCAAAAAGCTCTTTTGTTTCTGTAATTCAAATCAAAAGTGAAACTTATGTGATGTACAGTTACATCAGATATTTCACGTATAGATTTTTCATCATTTTAAAGATTATAGCTTGCTGCTAATTCACAATGGACCTGAATTTTGTACATGTCCACTCTCCCTCAAAACTTTAGGACCTTGATGTGTAAATGAAATGCAATTTACAATTTACTTTCTTTTTTACTTTCACCTAAAAAGAAGAGTTTGGACCACTCCAGACCTTTTTCTTCTTGGCTCGCCTGAGATGAGCTGCAGTTGACCAAACTCTTGAATCCACTCATAGCTCAGCTCATTCCTGTTGCTTGTCCATCTTTCTTTGCCTTATCTTTTCCTTCTACTCAATTTTGCATGAATCTACTTGGATTTAGCAATCACTTTCTTTAGCAATGACTTATCCCTCTTTTGGACGACCTGAATGGACAACCAGTTAGTCGGTGGTCTTGGCTGTGATTGTATTGGCTCATTCTGTGTAATATTAAATTGTTCTGAGAAAATCATTTGACTTTTCATATGAGCCACAATCATCATATCATCATTGATAGAAATAAAGGCTTGAAATATTTCACTCTGTGTGCGATAAATCTGTATAATATGGCTTTCACTTGTAATACTTAAATTGTTTTAGATAAACTTTAAGTTTCTGACATAAATCAGACTCAGCTTTTTTGTTTTTTTTTTTTTTTTTTTAAGGTTTTTATTTAGGCGCAGATATGACCGGGACTTTATTCATCAAATCCCAACTTCCAAAAATTTGTGCTAGCAATGCTAACTACCCATTGCTAAACTACAATGTAGAAATTTCTTATTCATTAGGGGATCCATTAGTCTATCACAAACAGACAGCAGTCATGATGGCTTCTTATTAAATTTAGAGCATTTAGGTTCAGCCTCTCAAGCAGCATAACAATCATAAAACAAGGACAATAACCATCCTCCATATGTCAAATAACACATAATGAGCGAACATTTTAAAGAAATTCTCATTCTCCACAGATGAGACCAAACATTCAGCTTTGGGACCCTCTAACAGCTGTTTGGAGGGCTTCATGTATTTGCATATCCACATATTTATCGATTGCAGGAAACAGCTCTGTTAAATAGTGTTACTATAATGGCATGGCATTTTTTTCTCTGTAAAACTGTAATAAATAATATTGTGCTCTGAAGCTAAATGTTTTATCTGTAAAGTATGTCACCTCAATGTGCTGGTTACTTTTTGTACGTAAATCTGATTTTCTTTAAGGCGTATGTTTTTGCTCTTCCCTCTTTTAATCCGTTTTTATTTATCTTTTTATATCTGTTTCCACTCCGATCTTGCGCTGCTCCCTCCATCCCGTCTAATCCTCCATCTTTTTCTCAGAGGCCCCGTCCTGAGCTGTGCTCTAAGCATCTTTCCGGCTCTTTGCTCCTCCTTGATCGCCCTACAGTAAGATAACTTTCCGTCTTTTTTTCACTGCCAGACCCCTAAATGTTTATCTCACTGTCCCCCTGCAGTTTGACACTGTAGCAGACTGTGTTGAGATCAGCAACGTTATACTTAAAAGCTACACTATGTACGCAGAGGTATGGGAATGTGGATTTTGGTGGGTTATCCTCCGGCGCATGTGCTCTGTGTTTGCATCTGCATGCTTCGTTTGTGCATGTGTGCATACCTCAGCCTTTCTCATGAAAACAGTGGCTTGGTTGTTGGGGTCACTGGGGGGTAAGAGATGCACAGTCTTTGAGCTTGTCTTTAAATTTACACTGAATGTCAAAAAAAGTCACCACCTGGAGGGCAAGAGCTACCCACTGCATGATTATGTTATCTGACTCTCAACCATGCAGTGAGTATATTTTAATTTCTTAAACAGCCATGTTGGAAGATGCATCCACTGGTGGAGGAAAACATGTTAGTGATAAACAAGCGAAGGAGGTTGTCGAAGTTCCTAAAATTAGAATTTCTTTAACTGATGGTGGACTGTCCAAGTGGCTATCTTCATGTATATCGTATTTTCCGGACTATAGAGCGCACTTCACTATAAGCCGCACCCACAAAGTAAAAAAAACAAAAAAAAACTGGAAACTACATATATAAGCCGCTGGTATCTCTGCCGCTCTTGGTTTTTCACAAGGACGCAGCGGAGGGCTGCTTCCTTAATAAATCTGCTATTAAGGTCGCAGCCCTCCGTCTCCAACGCCGAGCTTAGCGGCTATTGATCTGTACTGCCAGATCGATAACCTTCGATTTATAGTGCGAAAAATATGGTACATCTCATTTCCTTTACATATATAATAAAAAAGAAAGAAAAACCTTATTCTGAAGGTGTAGCGGCTTTTATTTTGCCATGGCGATCAATTACATGCAGAGGAAACCCTGCAGCGCATTAGTAGACACTGGAAGGACAGTGGGAACTCCTCTATCCACCAAGAAATGTGGCCTAAAATGATTAGTTAGCATGGTTAGTGATCACTTAAACATTTGATGAAGGGAAATAGTAAAAACAACAGAGCTCACTACTATGACTAATGGTGAAGGTAAGAACATTTCCACAGGAACAATGTAAAGGAAATTCAAGTAATTTGGACCAAACAGCTGTGTAGTCTTAAGAAAACCACTAATCAGTGAGGCTAATATGAAAAACATTTGAGTTTTCTAAGCAGAAAAGAGATTAGATTCTGGAGTGACGTAAGAAGGTCATGTGGTTTGATGAGTCCAAATGATGGCAGTCTGTGGTGGCAGCATCATGCTCTGGGGTTGCTGCAGTGGGTCAGGTCCAGGTTCAGCAACATTAAGAGATCAGCTGATTACTTGAATATACTGAATAAGCAGGTTAGAGAGTCTTTGGGATGCACTTGACAATAATGTGGACAGTGATCTGATCCATCAGTCCTAGAAGATGTTGGTGAAAAATGAAAACACTGGATGGAAATAAATGTTGTGACGTTGCAGAAGCTGATTTAAATGATGCCAAATTGAACGTTTGATGTAACCAAAGCTAAAATTTGTCCTACCAAGTATTAGTGTGTGACTTTTTTTGATATGGGACAGTGTGGTTACACATGTAAATGGAACATTAATATGATACTTTAGACACATTTTACATTATTTCATAATTATAATCAAGAATGAAGCTTTAGTAAATTAAAGGTTAATTCCCAGTAGTTCCCCCTGTTGGATTTTTCTGTCTGGACAGAAAGATGAAGCATGTTTAGTTTATGTTCACATTTTGATTTCAAGAAGCAACAAATTCAGTGTTTCTGCGGTTGTCATTTTATTATTAACAGTAAGTAAAACATGATTTCAAACATGTGGTCGCTCTTGTACTAACTGTACCTCACAGGGTCTGGCAGACACAAAGATAGTCAGCAGCAGCTCACGCTACAGCCCCATGTCTGTGCTGCGGGCTCCCAGTCAAACTGACCTGACTCAAGCCTACCCCCAGCATTCCCTGCACCGCAGCGTCAGTCAGCTGATTGACAGGAAGTCACTGATGGAGGAGGGTTGCTGGGATAACCCACTGGGACATGATTCTGGGCTGGTGAGGACAGACATGCGTTTGTTTGTTTGTTGTTGACCATCTCTGATAGGAGTTTCAGAATCGACTTATTTTGCTTGATTTCATACATTATCATTTCCCAATTTGCTTATTTTTACTTCCTTTAACATTCAGGGCCTTTTCAGAAGTTTTGAGTTGGTCTGTCTCATAAAATGCTGTTGCAGAATGAAAATCCACAGAGAAGGTGCTAAGAAGTGAAACAGCCCCGGTAGACATTGGATGTTGCTTCTGAAAGGAAGACTGAGGGTGTCAGCATGGTTCTTTAAAGCCAATTAAGCTGCGACACACCTATTAATCAGCATGCTGCTTCATAATCAGATAGCTTAGCAATGCACAGTGATGCTCTGCAACACCTTTCAGCTCTAACCTGACACAAAATACAGCGACCAGAAGGCTAAAACTCTAAATGCCATTTGATCAGTCCAATGGTTTACAATGACATCAGAAAATGGACGAGATATGTCTGTAATTACAAACTATTACAAGTTACTAGTGCGTGAGTATTTTTTCAATGTTGCTGACATCATAATGTTTGGATCTTGTGTGCTTTTTTTCCAGTATGTGGAGGATGATGAGTTTGTGGACGCCATCAAGGCCTTAAGCTCTGTGAAAAAAGAGCACAGCCTGTTCACCGACACCCATCTGTAGGACAACAGGCCTGAAGATGCCAGGCTGGTAACACTCACTCTAAGCTGTGTTAGCTGCAGTAGAGTCAAGGACACAATGTTTAAATTTAGAGCTCGCATATGGACTAAAGCCTCCATATCTGGTAACTTTCTGCATAGATGGTCTGTGGATGTTTAGGTTAGATTATGATTCGCTTTCTCTGCTTGCCAACAGCTTTTAGAAAGTTTAAATGAGTAAAATCAAAACAATCCAGAAGTTCATGTCGATCACTTCCTCACCTGGTAACTGTGCCTATTACCATGTCTGTAATCAACACTTAGACGGACACACGGCCTTCATGTTATTGTTGCTAGAGAGATTTGCCAACTTTTTTTTATTATCGTTATAAATGTAGCTGAAATGTACATATGTGTGTTTGTTTGTTGTGATGTAACCAAATGGCCCAAACTGAGATTTTGTCTTATGTCTTTGTGTATTTACTGCTTATTGCAATTTAAACGTAAAACCAGTGGCTGATGGTCAACTCAGATGTGTTTACTTGTTGTTAATGTGATTGACTGTTATTGTTCTGTGGCTTACAGATTATTTCACTGTTCTGACGTAGAGACCTGCAGCTTCAGCTAAAAAGAGAAAAACAGGAAACATCCTGATTAGTCTTTTTATAGAAGTAAAATTATTATGTCAAGATTCCACAGATTGGACCTAGAAACAGCATTTATCACTTATTTAACCACTCGTTTTAATGTTAATGGATTTTAAAAGATTTTATATATAATACGCTGTTATGACCAACCTTTTTTTTAAACACGGGCAGTATTATTTATGACTGTATATTTTTTTTAATTTGTAGATACTTCATAGATTGTGTATTTTTGGTGATTAATTAAAAAAATTATCAAAAACTGAATTTTCTGGGTTTTTTCCAAACAGGAAATAGTTAAAGTTTGCTCTAACAACAGCTTGTTACAAATCCATCATTATTATGTGAACCATGCCTGGTTAAAATAAGAGACTAAGAGCCAGATAAGGACAGTTTAATCTTTCTTTACTCCACTGTGAAGTGAAATGTCAGTATTTGAAAGCAGCAAGTCAACAAAAGAAGCACAAATGTACCAGACCAATGTTTAAATAAAATAAAAGAAGATTTAGAATAAAAGGCAAAAGAAAACATCACTTGACGAATGTAAAAGTTTGTTCTATTTGATGACGTTAACATTGTTCATTTAAACAACATGAAATCCAAATCCTTTGAACATAATTTCTTTAAATCCATATGTTGATCTCAATAGGGATGATAAACAGAATAACTTTGTGCTCACAGACCTATCAAATGCTTCTAACCCCCCATCATGTCGGCACTAATGAAGCAGCTTTACCTAAAATTCATGCTTTTGCACTTTCTGCTGAGTTCCTACAACACAGATATGCCCACAGCTGTACAACGCCTTAGTCACCACACACACGCACACACACACACACACACACACACCAGCGCCACTGTCTCCATCAAAACTATGCTGCCGTAATTTACTTTTGCTGCCGTGTCCCTTAAGGGGACATCTAGGCAAGTTTAAAATTAACAAACTGGCAGTAACAACCGAGCACCCCCCTCCCCTGCCCCCCCGCTCAAGGACGCCAATCTGACAAGGGCACTTCTGAAGCGTTCGCGGCCCGCATTCACAGCTATTGTCAGCCACAGAGGGAGGGGGAGGCTGTGAAAAGAGTTTGTGGAGTGATTGTAAGGGACAGTATGGCCCTGAGCTACACACACACACACACACACACACACACACACGCACACAGAGGCTTTTATTAAACTCATAAATCACAATGACGACAGAGGCCATCTAAGAGACTGTCTGACGGGAAGGTTAGTGAAATCAGAGCTATGGGGGAAAAAAACACACCTCCGATGCTTAAAACAAAACATTTTTGCTTTTGCACGGTGTCTAAAGGAAGCAGGCAATCAAACTCGTCTCTTGCTCTTCACTGTGGCTTTCCGATTGCTGAAGTCAGCTTTAAATACATCAGAATCATCATTACAACATCAGCTTGTTTGGATTAATCTCATCAAAATGTTCCTTTTTCACAGTCAAGCACATAAGACCTGGAAATGTTAGGATTTCTAATATACCATATAGTGTGTTACAGAATACATATGACATGCGTTGTATTAAAAAAAATACAGTGTAAGAGTGGATTGTTGCAAACTTCAGGTAGGCACGGGCAGGTTAATGATGAGGTTTTTGAAAAGTTCGGATTTCAGTATCAATTTCCTCTAAATTTCCCAAAACTTACTCTGTTGGAAAGCTCAAGTTGCTGCTGAATGGATGCTTCTGGATTCTTCTTCCTGTTTTAAGGGAGTCGCTCCTTCCTGCTGTGTGAGGAATAACTGCAAAGTTATCGATGCAGTCAAACATCCGCTATCATCATATACTTCCTCTGAAGGCGAGGTTGCTTTTAAGTCAATAACACCATGCAAATGGCAACTGTCCTTGGACAGAAAACTTAGAAATACCTCTATGACTGAACATTATATACATTTCTCTATCTAACCTGTATTTCTCTTGTAAGGTGCATTGAGATAGAGTTCAAATTGCCACTATATGAATAGATTAAATAGAAATGAAACTGCACCAAGTTATTTTGTATGTGTAATAACATTAAAACTGCACCAGTCAATGTGTGTTTGTTTGCATAGGCGGGCATAAGTATTGATTTTCTGTTTGAAATAAACACAATTAGATATTGTTGTGCATCTTTAGGAACCGCAAAAGGTCACATTAACCAGCCCGTGCCTAGTTATCAGTTTTGGAAAGACAAAATGACGCTCTACTCATCGTAACTAAACTACACAAACTCTGAATCAATGTCAACTTCATTTATGAAAAGTTTAGCTGTAAATATTTTACTTCATTTTACAGCATTTCCTAAATTCAGTACATAACACAACATCATATGAAGAAGCTTAAATAAACAGATATGCATGAGTTTTAGCTCGTTAGAGTCTGGCTGTAATATAATGTAAACATAGCCAGAGAGGAGTTGGCGGACGACAGACAAAACATGCTGCAAACAAACACCTATGCACTACAATGCACATTAAACTGTATATTTTTAAATCTAAAATAAACACTCAATTTTCTGTAATAGACTGGATAGTGCAAGAAAAAAAACATATTTAGGTCCAATATGTGATTACATCAATACAGGCCTTTTATGCATACATGATGTATAAATATACGATAAAACAAATGAGTGCATCCTCTTTAGGACTTGTTTTGAATATGCATGTTCACTGCGATGTTAGTGTATCAAAATCGACGTGTCTTTATACAAGTCGTGACCGAAGCTACGCAGCTTCATTTTTTCACTCTCCGATATGTTTTTAGGTGTAGCTAAAGTAACTCACCTCTAAAACATACAAACACTTCTGGAAATGCATCAAGTTACGTACTTAAAGCCTTCACTAATGCATCGCTTTTCTCATTGTGGTCCATAATTTACTCTGATCTGGCCTTAACTAAGCCGGATCAGGCAGATCCATTATGTTCCTACACAGTGCTCTCCCTCTTCACAATCCTTTGGTCACTATATTTCTCCAATGAAACACAACAAAAGTTAAATAAGGCACTACAACAGCCATCTGACACACGACATATCAACATTTCTCTTAAATGAGTCAAAGTGAGGGCGTGTATGTCTAAATCCTCTCATTAGATCTAATATAAGGTATGAAAAAATAAAACTAATAAATGTTATTAGTGTTAATAAATGATCTTTCACAGGCACATTTTGGGAGGAGGGGGGTTGGATAATCTCAAGCGGGAAAAGAAGCACTTATTCTACTAAAGCATTTCCTCAGAAATGGGCACTGAAAAGTTTTCGAGTGAATGTTTTTTAAGGACTAAATGCCATAAAATCTCTGCTTTAAAATGTACAGTACCTTCCAAAAGTGTTTTTGTTCCCACATTTGTCACGCTACAACAAATATGAATTTATTTTTTATTGGTATACACAGTTTTCAACATTTCTGAATGCACTGATCTGAATGTTTCCGTTTTACTGTGGCTGTGTGTTTAGCGTTGATGTTCTGCTGGGAGAAAAACCTCCAGTCCAGTCCAGTCTCAAGTCTTATTTTCTTCTAGAGTTTTCCTGTAATTAGCTCCGACCAACTTCCCATCAACTCTGTCCTGAATGAAGAAAAGCGCCCGCAGCATGACGCTGCCATCACTGATTCACAGTGATGATGGTTCGTGTTATGAGCAGCCTTAGTTTTCTGCCATACTTAGTGCATGTAGGTCAAAAAAATCCAAGTTTAGTATTATTTAAATGAACTCAGTGGGTATATTTGTGATATGTCTGGGAGAAAAAATGTGAAATACTTTTGCAAGCTGCTGTACATTTAATTAACGTGTTAAAATATATTTTTTCCATTTAGGAGGAGGCTATAATGTTTATGCAAAGTGAAGTTGCACGAATGACAAAAACGGACTAGATTTAAGCATATTTCACATCTACAGAATGTCACCACATATGATCATTTGCCATTACCTTCATCTGAATACCAGTCTGTGTTTCCAGTCTGCATCTCCACCTCACCGCTGCCTTGCAGCGAAGCTCGTATTGCATGCCCGACCTGCACAGTTTGTCAGTTGTTTTAATGTAAACCCCTCTGACTCTGGCTGCAGTAAAGAAAGTATCCTAGGATTCAAGTAGCTGCCAACATTTTGGACCGGATGACATGTTTTAGGTAAGTAACATAACATGTAGTGGGCCGACATCCACTACACAATAAAGTTATGAGTTCTATTGTTGAAAAAAGTATTGTGATTATTATTATTGCAGAGAGATAGGAGGACAAAGCTCTTGTATGATTGGTGAAGATTTTTCGGATAAATATTTAAGTTTTTGTGTGAATTATATATTTTTTTCACATTTATTTTGCAAATGTAGATCAATATTTTAAAAGCAAGTTTCAAAATTTTAGGCAATTTGATTTTGTAACCATCACTCCAACACATGGTTACTAGTATTGGGCTTATTTCTGTTTTACTAGCTTTACTCGTCCGGTGATTGACCTAATCAAATCCTGAAATCTTCTTAAAACAGACTTAAAATGTACCAAGACGGAAAAAAGTTCAACTACACCTCACAGATACTGATAGTGTTGGAGACTTACAGCTTCTTCATGAGCCACACCTGTAGGTAAGAAAAAAGCGACTTTTGCTGCAGCTGATTGTGTGTTCTTCCTTTGCCTACATATTTAGCGCTGACAGGCTATAACCTTACTGATGTCACAGGCTGCTGTCATGACCGGACGGCTCGGCTGGCGGCTTCCTGTGTCGCGGCGAAGTGGAGGACGACAGTTTGGTTGGCGAGGGCGAGGCGTTTGCAGATGAGTCACTGCCCCCACCTTCAGATCCCGAGGAGAGATGTGGAATTGGAGGAGCCCTCTTCCGCCCCAGAAAGCCCCCTTCCAGTACGCCCCTCTTCCTCACAGCGCCATCGGCCTTCGCCCCGTCTCCTCCCGACCCAGCAGCATCCCCTTCCTCTGGCTGAGTGTGCACCTTTCGCCTCACGTCCGCTCCTGGAACTGGGCTGTCTGGAGGTTGCTGTGGCGATTCTTGACTGACTTCTGGTTTACTCGCTGAGATGTATCCGGCGTTGCGGGAAGCCCAGAGCTCCATGACGGAGGTGCTCCTCTCACTGTCCTCAGGCCCAAAGTTACACAGCGAGCGCCGGGCGTCTGGGATCTGACTGTGTCCGGGGTTGGACGTCTGACTCAGGCTAAAGTTCTGGAAGTCTCTAAAAAAATATACCGGGCATTTAAAGGATTGGCAATATGGACAGTTTTGGGGGGTTTTAAACATCATTAAAGCTGAAGCATGTAGCTTTTATAAATAATATGTTATTTACATATTTGTTAAACCTGACACTTTGTCCTGACAGAATATGAAAAGATCGATCTTCTCCATCTCCTGTCAGATTATTTCCGTCTGATGAAATGCATCACTCCGGCCAAAGATAACCAATCAAAGTCAGGAGGAGGGTCTTAGCGCCGTCAATTAATCTTGTATAATTGCTGCTCAAGCAACTTATTGTTACAGGAAAATCGTTTATCATTGGTGGCTAATCTAACTAGCCTAGCATTCAGGGGATTCTCTGCAGAGAGCAATGGAGAGGGTGAAAGAGGAATCAGCAGCACCACACACAATTGTGATTGACAGCACTAAAACCCGCCTCCTAGTTCTGATTGGTTGCGCTCTAGTTAGCATTGGGAGAGGAGCTCAGTTTTTTCACAGGTTATCTGTAACAGTTTTAACAAATATGTAAAAAACATTTTTGATAAAAGTTACATACTGCAGCTTTAATCTGAACTTCTTAACCATGACAATAAGTGATGAATGATATGATAAATGCCCATTCCTAACTGGACTGAAAAATGCTGCTTCACCTGTAGCTGTTGAAGGACTCGGTTCGCCGCGCGCGGGCCAGCAGGGGGCTCTCTCTGTAGGGCCGCACGGCTCCGTAGGTGACCTGGCTCTCAGGAATAGATTCCTGGGCCTGCAGCTGCAAACTGAGGTTGAGCAGAGACAGAAAGGTGAGATCTTTTATGGGCAGAAACATTACCAAACGGTTATACGACGCAGTCATCTCTCGAACCTTGACATAGACTCTCTGAGGCGTGTGTGGTGCAACACAGAGGGGGCGGGGCTTATGCTCGGGGTGGCACAGCGGGAGGTACTCAGGTCGCACTGGTCCAGCAGCTGAAGCAGCTCCTCCTCTGTCGGCCCGCCCACTTCTGCCAAACAACATTACAGGAGTTAGTGAATAGAAACTTACACACAGCTTGGCGACGCTTCAGCCACTCGTCTCTCCTTCCTCACCGTCTTTCTTCTTCTCTTCTCCTTTGTTGGCTGTGTCCATCGCAGTGGTGAGGTCCCACATTTGAATGCTGCCGTTTCCGTGACCGGTGAACAAATAGCGGCGCGGTCGGGACCCCATCCGGCTGGAGCCCTCGCACTCCCGAACCATGAAGCAGGTGATGGTGGTTCCATCCACCGACTGCACTTCACAGATCCTGGAACGTTACAAAAAGAAATCAAATGCACATGTTAACCACAGTAACACTGATACATGTGTGTGGAGGACCATGTGCCAGGGTACCTTTTTCCGGTTGAGGAGAGCCTAACAAACAGTTTGTTGGTGATGGGGATGACTTTCTGGATGAAAACTTGTTGATCATCTCTCTCTCCAAACGGGCCTGTGGAAACCAAACAATTCAGGTTAAACATTTAACTTTTAGAAAAAAATGTCCAAATCTGTGTTGGTTCCCTTTTGAGGTTTCTACATTTGTGCCAATCATTACACACTCCAAGGTTAACTTTCATTTCATTCGAATGCAAAATATTTGCATCTGCATGTATCTTTTTAATTACTTTTTAATCTCTGCTATATTTTGTACATTCAACATCACTAACAATATGTTTAAGCTAATTGTGTATGTTCCCGTCTCACCTATGTCATTCCCAGAGCAGTAGCTGCCATGACTCTCCGTCTCTTCCAGGGACAGGATCTTAAAGGAAGCCAGAGGTGTGGAGCCTGGCTGAGTGGAGATCATCCCTCGGAACCGTGTCACCGTCCACGTCCGAACGTGGTTGTTGTCCGCACACACTAAAACACACACACACACACACACACAACAATCTGGTGAGGTTTCAAACATCTGAATTTTGTAAAAACTAAACAGAGGAACGTTTGTTACCCGACACCAGATGTTTCTCAGATAACATTATCTTCGTCACTGGGCTTCTGTGCACAGTGAATGTCTGAAACAGCTGAGGGCCCGATCCCACCGTCTCTGGGTGCTGCACGATCACCCTCACTGCTCCGCTGCTCGTCCCGTAGGCGATCTCTATCCAGTTCCCGCTCACGCCTGAGAGCAGCATAAACATAACGGTCAGGAGTCTGCGACCTCTGCAACCCTAAAAGCCTTCATGCCAGCCAAATAAAATTAGCTAAGGGTCACAACTCAACATAACTCTTTTAAACAAAATGACTCCTACAATAGGAAATGTTAGATTTTTAATTAGCAAAGCAAATATTACATTTTTGTTTTGAAATTTTATATATTTTCTTCAGTTGAACATGTTTGTTTATATAAAATGATGCCCAAAAACAAGCACATAGTTTGCATCATGGTGAAACAATAAATGTCATTCTTTTGTGGAAATGTTATGCATACATTGTCTGAAGACATCTGAGGAAAATTGGTGAAGCTATTAAGTATATTTACATTTTAAAACATTATTCAGTTTGTAAGCAAGTCGTTAAGAGCCACAGTGGAACCACAAGTGCTTTTCCAAGTAGGATTAAAAAACCAAACAGAAGCAAAGTCCCCATCCCATACATATAATGTAACCCTTTTTCTTTCAGTGTTTATTCAGTACTTACTGGTTTTAGGGGTGAGGTACACAGACAGTGCAGTAATGGCATCGTTTGAAGGGTCGTGATAAAGCTCAGTCACTAAGAGATCATTGTCCTTCATCCTCAGAGGAAACTTCTGCATGTCTGAGAAGAGGACGTTGAGATCTTATGGAACAACATGTAAACATTTTGAATGTCCATCAGATTTTAAAAAAAAATGTATCTAAAACAGCTGAACAGAAATCTTTTAGTGACAAAAACAGTAACAATCTTTTAATATTTTATAAATAAGATTCATATCCTGTAACAGAGCTTCAGTAAGATCCAAAAAGGCTGGCTGCTCTGTGTGTGTCTGTTCACACCTATATAATAGATGGAGCCGTTGGTGCAGCCCAGCAGCAGGAAGGACCCGGCCGTGTCACAGCTGGTGATGGGAACTACATCTTGAACCTAACAAAATACAAAAAGTGAACTTACAGTGGTAAATAAAAGAGAATAAGAGGAAGTGCATAAATATGACAAACATGTGTAAAGATGAATGTCAGCATCCAGTAAACGCTCACTGACGATTCCCACCTGCCAGTGTTGAGTGACGGCGTTCCACACGCCAACCTTTCCTGTGTGGCTTGTTGCCACCAGCTGGTTGCCAATGAAGAAGAGGTCATCAACAGGAACGCCGAGGCTGAATACACCTAAAGCGGGAATTAAAATACAGCGCTTGTAGAACCAGAACCCGAACCAGCGCTGTTCCCTTTGATTCTTGAAACCTACCAATTTCATTTCCGCTGCCTCCATCTTGAATACTCCAGAGGATAATCTTGCTTTCAGAGGCGGCGGCCACCATCTTGTCCTTGTCTCCATGTGGACCTCCCACCACTTTAGCGTTAAGTGCTATACGTTCTATGGTCCAGTCCAGGTAGGGAGAGGAAAACACCTGCTGCCATCCAGACGATTCCTTTATCCTGCAGCCAGAGCACACACACCAACTAATACTGTAACCTCCGTCTGTGGGTCTTTGATTAAAATTGATTTATTTAACACTTAACTAAGTCAGCAGTATGGAAGCATCTGAAAAGTTAATTTTGTTTCATTAAAGCACATGCAAACATTCATACCCATAGCAGTATAATACGGTTGTTTATTTCAATTTATTTTGAAGGATGTGATAAATGAAAAGCCCAAAATTTTAATATTACTAAAGATAATTACAAAGGTCTTCTGTTAGCCAGGAGAAAACTGTTGACAGTTATCGAACAGAGGATATTGAAATGCTGCACAAGAGAGTTAAGAAACAAAGAAATCATGGCTAAGAGAACTAGCAGGGACTATTGTTAACGGAAAACGTAGCGAAAGGAAAAAGTGTGGCACAAAGCAAGCCCATTAAAGGCTTTGAGTGAGATTTAGAAGGCATATACAGCTGCTGGAGTCAGAGCTACAAAAACAATCACAGAAAATCTTCACACTTTCTTGATGAGAAATAATAAAACGGTTACCTGTAGCAGATGACAAAGTGTGCATAAGCTGCAACGATCCAGTTGTGGTGTCCTGCTATAATCAGCACTTTCCTGGGGTCAACCATTGAATCTGCAAACACAGACAGAGTAAATAAATTCCCATTTTCACTGCTGGTAGAAGTGAACTGATGTTTCTTAATGAATGCTTGAATGAAAAAGATTTTTCAGGAAGCAGGAACAAACTAGTCAGCAGGTCAACATGAAACTAGGCCACTTCAGTGAGTGCTGCTAGTCTGAGCACTAAAAAGATTTTAGGACACATTAGCAGGCGCACTAATGCACTCTTGCAAGAAGGCACAAACAAAAACGTACATTTACTCTGTTATGCATGCATTTAGCACACACACACACACACACACACACACGGACAAACTGAAAGGCCAAGTATGGATTTTAGATCGAGTTTTTAAAGGTCAGACACAAATCCAGTCTAACACAATTTAGTCCACCACCTGAAATGTTCTTATTTGCTTCTAATGTTGTCAGCTAAAACAAATATTTAAATGTATTCTCTCCCTTTTTACCCAGTTTCTCTGGGTCATCTGTTCCAGACAAAGACGGATGAGGAAGGGGAACCCCGCGGGTGAAGCCCTCCGCTCCACTCGGACCTGGTCGCTCATCAGAAGCTGCAGGCGCCGACTTCCGAGCCGGGACGACTGTCCAGAAACAAAAACAACAACAAAAATCCACTTACTTTTCCCTTTACACTGTTCTGTCATGTTAGTACAAGGTGGAGTCTAGATAATTTCTGTGGTGCAACCTACACTACGTCTGTTTTCAGTTCATTCAGTGAGAGTTTCAGGCTTTTACCGGGAGGAGGAAGGTAGCCATGGAAGAGAACGCTGCCACATGATGAGCGGTCCAGTTCCTCACACAGCAGCAGGCGTCGCACTGCACAGGTTCACACGCAAACACTCATCAACATAACCATTTCATATGAAGTTACCTGTCTATTTTTGTTTCTGTCACCTTAGAAATTAATTATTTTCTTTAGCTTCATGTGCCTTCAGTTTGCATTTTCTTTACTGAGTTTGTGACAGACCAGGCCTGTTTATTTCTTCTTGTTAATGTGGGGAAGTTTAAAACAGTGAAACAAGGATGTAAAACAGCATGTATGTGGAAGTAACTTTGTCCTGCGTTTGACCTTAGTTAATAATCTGACACATGAAGACATTTATTTTAGAATAAAATGTCTGTCATGTTGGATTCAAATGTACCAAAAAAAAAGAAACACAGATGTACATCTCTATAAATAATTCAGAGTCCACTGCACTGAGCCCCATTGAAAACCTGATGGTTTTTCCACCAAACATTGATTTCTGAACTATTCCTGAATTAAAACATTAGTATTGTTGTTTCTAAATGAATGTAAATTTGTTTTCTTTGCATTATTTGAGGTTTGAAAGCTCTGCACCTTGTTGTTATCTTTATGCAATTAAATACTAAATTTTTACTTGGATTTTCAGAGACATGTTGTCATAGTTCATAGAATAAAAGAATAATGTTCATTTTACTCAAACATAAACCTAGAAATAGTAAAATCAGAGAAACTGATAAGTGGTCTCTTAATTTTTTTTCCAGAGCTGTATGTAAATATAACCTGGTTATACAACATTTTACCTGGTATTCATATCCCTTGAACTGTTTCCAATTTTGTCACTTCATAGTTAAAAACATCAGTTCTGGGGATTGAATTGGGATTTTGTAAAATAAATCAATTCAAAATAAAACGAAAATGATGGATGTTTTTTTTTTTTTTTATCTTTTTCTATACACAGCTGGACTCTATTTACCAGTCAGGTGTCTTTTGAGGTTGTACTAGATTTTGCATACATGGTAAAGATTAATGCATGCCACACTTTTCAGATTTATGCACAGTAATGGGCCACTTTCTGTGGGTCTATGACATAAAATTCCAATAAAATTCACTTAAGTTTGTGTTAAAATCCTCAAAGGCTATGAATACTTCTTCAAAGAACTGTATATAACCCAGTACATCCCATCAGCACCGTTGCTTTCAAAGTTTCCACCCCAAACTGATCACAACCATACCTAAAGGAGTGATCCCATAAAACTCTGCTTCGTGGCGCAGGACGCTGATGTTGACGCCCCTAAAAAGAAAAAAAACAGGACACAGAAAATGTTTTTCGAACAAGTCATATCACAAAGATACACCCTCCTAAAAATTCAGTAGTAGTCGAGCATTTTTGTACCGCAAGTCCAGTTCTTTGGTTCGAAGAAAGTTGAGAATTGGTGCAAAGGCTGTGGGGTCTCTGTCAATAAATATCTGAAAGTGATGCAATGATAACTTATTAAAAGACGTACAATTAATTATTTTTGAAAACTGCACAATCAGAAACCATTTTAACTGTGGTAGTAGGAGACCTCAACTCACAGCTCCAGTTTCATCCCGCAGAGTGGAAATCCTCCCACTCAGTAAACTGAAAGGAATAGAGACAAATGTTATCCAATCAGTTCTCCATTTCCACTAACCAGTAACTCAATTACTATAATCAATTTATTTCTACACCAAGAAAACCAATGCAGTAACTCTGAAGTCTGGATTATCATCCTTACTGTATGTTTTTGTGTTAACTTGTAGGAAAAGTCATTCTGCAGTGACTGAACTAAAGACAGCAGAGAGCAGAAACTGACTTACAGGCCAGCAGGTGTTAAACCAGTTATTCTGACTGTCTTTTATAGCTCTGCTCAGCTGTTGTAGGAATGTACTTGGAGCAGTGTTTAATTTTGCAACAAAAATATCTTACCAGCTCCAATATCCTGCCTCTCTTTAACTGTCGCCTTCATCTAGACTTAAAATCACTAACACCAGGTGGGACAGCATTTCTTCAACTATGACAAAAGTTTTAACCAAAAATATTTTTAAAAAGATGTTTTCACTGGTTTCACAAAACATAAAATGCAATATTTATTATATTTCACATATAATCACATTGTGACATGGGATGAAACTTTTACACTGCAAAAGTCTTGAAACAGGTTCAGAGGTTCACTTTCCAACAGGAAAACAACACTAAAGAAAAAGCCACAGCTACAGGAATTGCATGCCACACTTCTCAGATTTCTTGTTGCCCAAAGTTAAAATATCTTCCACTTCATAATTCGGCTCAACTTTCTGTTTCTTCATTACCTAATTTAAAATAATAAAGTTTGTGGTCATAACATGACAAAGTTAGAAAAGTTCAAGTGGTGTGATTACTTTTGTGAGGCATTGTTTATAAAAAATAAATATATAAAAATAAAAGAGCTGAATCCATTGAACTAACCTTGAGAAGAAAGAGTCAGGGATCCACGTCAGAGTCTGTCTGGATGTGCTGAACCTTGTGAAGGATACAGGCAAATGATGAATGGCAACACATTTCGAGCAGGATCTCTTTATGACTTATGAGTGAATACTTGATTTAATTAAACATTTAAGAATTGGTTATCATAAAACAGTAATAGGACTACAAAAAAGCATTGGGTTTCATTTTGTAGAAATTGTACATTGTGTACAAAGTAAATTACTCATTGTTGTATAAGCAGTAATGATGGAGTACGTGATCTATGTTATCTGCTTTGATTACATAAGTTATGAAGATGTTGTAAGTATAATCGCAAGAGTAAATGTTTATGAAAAGATGACAATCACCTCTCGGTGTCAAGTGGACGTCACTTACCTTGTCCCCCCAACATTTAGCTGGATGATCTCTCCCATCCCAGGCGTCGAACTGTTACCGTTCGTGGCCATGGTGACTGAGCCGAACCAGGTAGTGTTTTCACGAAAATGTCACTGAGCTGATCACAAAGGCTAGCTTGCTAACTCTCCTCTATCGGCTCAGCTGATGCCCCGACTCCCCAGCCTCACAGCCTCTCCCTGGGACCACCATCCGTAAAATATCCGCTACACACAGCCCAGGCAGGCTACGGTAGCCGCATCGTATAGCCTCCGCATCGTGGACGCAGAAGGTCAGGTGTGTTTTATAACTAAAGCAACCGCATGAGCATCCCCTTGTTATCCAGGGAGCTTGTTTGCATCACTGTCCTGTGTGAAAATCGTGGGAGAGCAGCCTGCGCAGAATTTTAGCATCGTGAAACAGCTGGGATGCGCGTCTGTAATGATGCAAGATAGTTCCCCTCCAATACTTTGCTCTTTCGTTTAAACGCGCGACATCGATGGCGGTACGTTGACTGACAGTAAATCTCGCTTCCTTTAATTTTTTACTTTTTTAAGTCAGTCAGAATATTACAGTGGCCTGTGGGTATACTGAAAAATACATGAGGGGACTTACAAACAATATCAGATAAATCGCAGGAATCTTGGAAACCAAATACTGTGAATGCACTATTCCCTTTGGGGGGCGAGGGAAGTCCATCTTTATTTCTGCACACCCGTAAAATCTTTGGCGCAAAAAATTATTATTAGTCTATCCCTGTGCTGCCCTTTCTATAATTATCATTAGTATTTTTACTCATTTAAATTATAAGTGATTATCTGTCCTGTACACATGTACATTACCGTATGTTTATTTATTATTGTTCTACTTGTTGTTGGTAACTTTCTTTTTGCCGGCCCATGTAATGCATCATGTAAATTATTAATTTACCATAGACCACAGGAAATACAAATTCAGATACTCAAATACATATTTGTTCCTCTTTTTCTTTTTCTTTTTTTTTTTTTGCTGAAACGTTGCAGTATTTTACACATTCAATCTCGCACTCATACTCGCAGTACAAAATGTCTTAGTACGATGGTTTTCTACCGTCTTCCACTATTTTGTACAATTTTATTTTATACCATTATCAGTCTCACATATTGTTAAATAAATAAACACGTTTAAATAGACTAAAAATGGCCAAAACAAGTCCGTTCCTGTCGTTTTAGACTTTCATTAGACGTGGCACATAGAAAGTAACACAATATGTAACATTGTTTAAATGTCTTCGCCGAGCAGGGAGAGGATAAACAAAGCTGTGACTTGTTCCGCAGCTCGGTACGTGATGTTCTCTAGCGGCGCGCTGCGTTTTCTGTGCGCACACAGGCGCTCCTCAAGTCCCGCCCCGCCCCTCCCACTCCGGCTCACAGAAAGGGACTTGAGATGCTACATTTTTATGACGAACTAGCATTTTTTGTTCAGACCTCTATTTTTTTCTGCTTTCGTCAACATGTAACTAGAACCTGTTTTTAGCTATTTGAGGGTTTTGTGTGTCCTCTTTAAGATTATAATTAGTTATTTTTGTGTGGATAGTGGTTAAAACTAAGTAGTTTATTCGGCTTTCACTAGCTTATTAGCCAGGGGAAAGTTAGCAGAGTAGTGTGTGGCTGAACTTTTAGCCAACAGTGTCATGCAGGTAAGCTAACAAATTTGATTGCTCTTTTGATTAATCAAAATTAGTAACAAATACTAATAAATGTCTTCATCGCTTAAGAATTTAATTAAATTAGTTTTAAAAGTGAAAGGACCTTTAAAAGTTATCATGCCTTCTAACAGCTCGTCTTTTTTGGATGTTGTTGACAGCTTTTCTTCTCCGAGCCTTTCATTGATGTCCAGCCCATTTAAAATAAACTGGATTCATGATTAACTCAACACCCAAGGGGAGCGCAGAAGACACAGCGGTACTCCATCACTTGCTTCCGGCCAGGCTCAGGAATCTAGCGCAGCCACGTTAGAATAAGGTTTGCTGTCATGTCGGAGGCGGAGGAGAAACCCGGTACAGACGCGAAGTCAGAGTTTACAGCAGGAAACCTGTCCCCGAGTTCAACCCAGGCTCAAGATAAGACACCCACTACTTCCTCGGTGGCTTCTCCGAAACCCGTGGGCTCCTCAGCGACCGAGGATGAGGATGAGAGCGAAGATGAATCAGAGATCCTGGAGGAGAGTCCCTGTGGCCGCTGGCAGAAACGTCGAGAAGAGGTGATTATTTGCAGCACAGGTCATCACACATCCGTTTCAGCCAAAGTTTGGGTTTCATTAAAAACTCGTCTAAAAGTCCCTGTAGTCAATCAGGGGTTGTCTAACTGCATATATACAGCAATACTTACAATATTACTATTTATTTTTGTGCAAAGAGAAACCTGAACCGATAAATATTATATCACTAATCAGATACTTATTACCAATTTTTGTAGTGCCGTGAACTGCTGATACAGATTTTTGTTTTAATTAAAATATTTGTTCAGTGCATTTACCACTGTCCAATGTAACATTTAAAAGGAGAAAAGCTCAGATTTACTGCTATAAATTAGATTATTAAATCATTAATGTACTACCTGTAGAGGAGCTGTAATCAAGTTTTTTTTTTGTGAAAGATCCTTAAGTGTCTATATTAGGAGCTGAATTTGAATAACACTTTGTGTTACAAACTAAGTTGACACTTTAAGTTGCTTTTAACATCTTGTGGTTGTGTTAGCATCGCTAACTGTAAACATCAGCCTGTAATTATTTCTTGTTGAAAATGTCAGCCCGTATTTTGAGTGAGTTTTCCATGAAGCCTGCCACTATTTGCCGACCGGCATGTCTCTAATTCTCTGAACTAGTTTTAAATTCCTTTTAAATACCACTAGGAAAAATACTGTCGGTAGGTTAGACTTTAAATTTTATCACGATATATTGTGGTATTATTGTGATAACAATAAAAATGAAAGGAAGTATTTCAAGCCTCTTTGTAAACTTTCTTAGGAAACTACATCACAAACACAAAAACTGCTTTTAAAAACATTTCTGTGTTGAAATAGGTTTCTTCAGAAAACCTTTTACATAAAAAAGTTTGATTTTTAATCACTCAACTGCACACAGGAACTGCATTTATCAAATGTATTGATTATTTATTGGTGCCATTATGGAACCAAAAGTGAAAAATGTAGGAAGGGTAATAATTGCAACAAAATTTATTTAATCATTAATTTATCTTTGTCATGATAAATTAAGCTTTTTATTATGATTGCAGTGACGAGCGATGCAGTAAATCCTCACTCTAGTCGTCAACAGACCTAACAGCAGGACTATTTAAAATTCATCCTGCAAAAAAAGGAGAAATGTTTTGAAACTTGTTACATTTCAAAAGACGTCAGGAAACGGTTAATTCATAATTTGAGTTAAAATAAAATAACTCTTCTCCTTTAAATGTAATCAGCTAATATGTACAAATGAAATGCTTTGTGTTTATGTCAACACTTCACCAAATTAATGTGAAAGCAACCAGACCTTCAGCAAATCCACTCTTCTCAGTTTTTACTCATTAGAGACTCTCTTTTTAATCCTCCACAGATTATCAGCTGTGCTGTATTTTAATCCTCATCTAATATTTAGTTTTTGGTCCCTGTAAACGCAGGTCAATCAGCGTAATGTCCCGGGAATAGACGCTGCTTATTTGGCCATGGACACAGAGGAGGGAGTGGAAGTAGTTTGGAATGAAGTCATGATTTCAGAGAGGAAGAACTTCAAACCACTGGAGGTAAAGGCCTGATGTCACAGAGAAAACAGCTAAATATGCATATTATTAATTTCTTCTTGGACACCATTAAGAAAATGTAAACTTCTCACATGCTCAGTTATTTCCTTATGTTTTGTTATATTTTTGAAATTGATTTAGGAGAAAGTCAAGGCTGTATTTGATAACCTTATTCATTTGGAACATGCCAATATCGTCAAGTTTCATACGTACTGGGCTGACACAAAGGACACCAGAGCCAGGGTGAGTCTTGCGTCGTTTAACACACTTGCTTTTCTCTACTAGATAAACAGTTTCTTAAAGATTTACACTTCCCTTACATGTCTTTTCTCTGGCAGGTGATTTTTATCACCGAGTACATGTCATCTGGAAGCTTAAAGCAGTTTCTCAAGAAGACGAGGAAGAACCACAAAAGTATGAATGAGAAGGTACAGGAAAAATTTGTTGCGGCTTGGAGCAATATAAACAAAACTGAACTGAATGATTCTGCATTGCACTGATTGCATATATTTTTGTATTTTGAGTGTAATCTCTGTTTATTTAGCCCATCTTGAAAAGCAGCTACAATATCTTCTCATAACTTTCTTTCTTCTTGCTCCGTCAGGCGTGGAAGAGATGGTGCACACAGATCCTGTCTGCGCTCAGGTCGGTTTAGTGTCAGACGTTTCGTTAAACTTACTTCCAGCTTAATGATCGTGGATTTATTCATCTTCTCTCTTTGGTTTACAGTTATCTCCACTCATGTGACCCACCTATCATTCACGGCAACCTTACCTGTGACACCGTCTTCATTCAGCACAACGGGCTCATTAAGATTGGATCAGGTATAAAATTACACCAGTTTCATCCCAAAGGCTTTAATAGGGGGAGTTAAATTATACTAAATTATGAATAAGAGAGCTCAAACTTTCAGTTCACTTTTATAAACTGGACATTACATTTTTAACACCTCATGTAGCCTTTCCCTTTTTTTATTTGTTTGTTTTTGGTCAAATCAACTTCTCTCACACTGTTGCCATGACATTTTTCTTTTATTCACTCCACAATCTCTGAAACAATATCTGTATTCAATATTTTATTTTTCTGCCGTTGTGTAACGTTTAATTTCTACTTCATCTGCAGAGTTTAGAAATTTCAAATCACGCCTGTTTGATATGAAATTCAGACCAGATGTCACTAAAAAAAACAAATAATCCATACAGAGTTTTAAATTGATACATAATCAAGTAACTACTAAATATTGAGTATCAAAAAACCTGTACTTATTTAAGATGCTTCGGCTCTAACGGTGCTCCCTGGAAAATGTAGAGATATTGACCAGTTTTCTAAGTATTTGTAACCATAATGATTTTCTGTAACACTTTGTTAATGATAAGCATTTTTCTAGCCCATCAAACAAGACAAAACCAGCTGATATTACATTCTTTACGTATTAGATAATTGTAATTCCTATGCATGGTTTGCCCCTGGAAAACTTTCTAAGCCTGGTGGTTGGGCGCGTGGCGTCATTGATCCAGCAGTCCGCCTCGTTTTTGAGTTAAAAAATGTTTAAAAGACAGGAAATCTTTTAAACATTGATAATATTGGAAGACTGGAAGATTAATACCTGAACACCTACTAAAAAGTCTTAAAAAATGCAAACATTTAATGAAATAAGCAATGCTTAGCCTTGTGGGGGCACAAGTAAAGCCTGGTAGCCCGCCAGGCTTATAGTGCACTGGGGGAAACACTGCTATTATAATTTCATACTTGTGCAAATATTTTTTTATGAATTTTATATTGGTTGTGGGGTTTCTTGTATTTGCTAACATGTAAACTTAGACTTGAGTAGCTTGTCAACAAATTTTTAAAAATCCTCTTGAGGATAAATAAAGTAGTATTCTGAACCTGATATTAATTGTACTGATTCCTAAATGCTGACAAATTTGAGCTATTATTTTCTTTACGTCTTTGCTGTGTTTTTTGTGTTCAGTATTTATTCCACTGTCTTACACAAAACTTTTCAACAATCTGATTTGTTTTGATGTCTTTCGACACAAGTAATATTTTGGTTGTTACTCCTGGTGTGAGTTCATTTACTAACCAAAAACTAATTTCTTCTTCTGTGTATTTTCTTTCCTCTTTCTCCTTCACATCTTTTTCCCTTTTGATGAAGTCGAAAATAAGTAACCCTTTGTAATTCGCAGTTGCTCCAGAAACCATTAACAACCATGTGAAGACGTTCCACGAGGAGCAGAAAAACTTGCACTTTCTTGCCCCTGAATATGGAGGTAAGTGTCACCAAACTGTTCCTCCGTGTTCATTTTAAGAGACGTTGAAGATACCGCATCCTTTTAAAGCCTCTGATGAGTAGACAGTTTTTTTAAAACGTCTGTTGTGACAGCTGAAGTGTGATGAGACTCCTGGGAAAGCTTTGTTTTAATTGTTTCTGTTATTGTAGCTGACAACGACGTCACCACGGCTGTAGACATCTACTCGTTCGGCATGTGTGCCTTAGAGGTGAGACGGTTTCTAGAGCGTGTGACGTTTTCGCCTGAGCCGTTTCCCACACGTGACCTTGTGTTGCTGTGCTGCAGATGGCGCTTTTGGAAATCCAGAGCAACGGAGACTCCTCGTACATTTCTCAGGAAGCCATCGACAACGCCATACAGTTCCTGGAAGACCCGCTCCAGAGGGTAAAACGCAGAGTTTTAATGCTTTTCACTGTCTGTGCATGATAATTTTGGGATCTGTCTAAAATTTGGTTTTCATAAACAATATGTTTATCAGATATTTGTATATTTTTAGGAGTTAATCCAAAAGTGCCTTGCGTGTGATCCCAGCATGCGGCCTACAGCCCGGGAGCTGCTGTTTAACCAGGCTCTCTTCGAAGTGCCTCTATTAAAACTATTGGCTGCACACTGCATTGTCAGCTACCAGCGTGAGTCCTGAATCCACACATACAAACTTACACTGAGATCAACTCAACAGTTTCACATGTTAGACAGTTGTATCTGATTTATGACTTATGATTTGCATGAAATAGGAAGTTTTAATTTCGCCTCAATCAGGAACTTTGTGGTAAAGCAGATGATTTTACTCTTTAACCTGGTCAAAAGTATTCACCCTCTTGGGTGTTTTGCCTTTTTTTATTGCTTTTACAAATAAAAAGATTGATAAATCTAGGGGGATTTTTTGACAAAAAAAACCCTTTTAATATCAAAGTGAAGTGTTAGTAAAGACATCAGGTCCATTCACTGGTTAATCAGCATTACCTGCATGAAGACAAAATAACACTCTAAGCAAATCAGAGGCAATATTATTGAAAAGTATAAGTCAGGGGATGGACACTATAAATGTTGTTTAAGACCCTTAGCTGTAGTCATGTGGTGATTTTTCTCTCTTTATTCTGTCCAGACATGATTCCTGAAAATGCCTTGGAGGAAATTACGAAGAAGCTGGATCCCAATCTGGTGATCGCCGTTACAAAAGATGTTCAACTCAAGTAAGTGATGAAAATGTCATTCAGAATCAGATGGAAGTTTGTCATATGTGACATGCAACGCAATTTAAAACTGTATCCGTTATGACACGACGTCCGGTTCAGTTTAGTTTTCTTAAATGACGAGTCACAACAAATGTTATCTGGTGCAGCTACTGCATTATTTCTATTTTATTTTATTAAAAAGAAAACAAATTGCAGCAAACTGATTAGGAATAACCACAGTTAAAAAAATCTTTTTTGAAGTATGTTGGTTATCCCAGTTTCGTGTTTTGTTTTTTTTTACTCAATTTGATATTGTTGATTTTATTATTGAAAATGAACCGTAGTTGATTTTCAATATTACCCTCACATTGAGTTTTCTTTTTTTTTTTTTCTAGGTTGTCCCAGTTTCCTGCCTTAGAACTTGACAAATTCCTGGAGGATGTGAGGTGAGTTTGCATAAAATCCCATAAAACTTCCACAACAGAATCACCAAAAACTACAATTAATACATTTTTAGATCTATTTTTCTCACGTTTGCAAAATATGTGCTTTTTTTCTTTTCTTTTTCATTTAAAAATAGAAATAAATTGGTGTTTTTGTTTTTTATTTTCAAAATATGTGCTCAAGTAGATATTTTTAAGAAAAATTTCATGGCTCTAAACTGTTTTTTGTCGATGAACTGAGGGCAAAAATGACTCTTTGGATCGTAAAGTCTGCCTTTTGTTTTTTGGCCACAAGGGGGCAGTATCGAGCCATCCTACGGTCTTTATTTAGAACCAAGGTATCATAAATCTCTCTTTTCTTGTTTAAATTGTCTTTTTCTGTTGTGTTTTTCCCACATCATAAGGAACGGTATTTATCCGATGACGGCGTTCGGGGTGCCCAGTCCCCAGCAGACTCGACTAAAAACAATCACGTCTCCCGTTGTCGTTCCTTCGGTCAAATCTCCCACACCTGAGCCTGCAGAGCTCGAGACGCGGCGGGTGAGTTCAGCCTGGCACACACATGGTTTATCAGAAATCATTGAATGTAGATTTAGGAATCTTTTCTTCTTCTTTCAATGTTTCTTTTTCCTTCTGCAGGTTGTTCAGATGCAGTGCAACGTGGAGTCTGTTGAGGAGGGAGCAAAATATCATGTGTGTATTTTTTAAGCAATCTTGTTTTTATTGATTTATTACTGTGTATTAAAAAAAAAAATCAACCTGTGTTTTTCTGTTTCTCTCCATCTAGCTAACATTACTGCTGAAGCTGGAAGATAAACTGAACAGACATCTAAGCTGCGACATGTTACCTCGTAAGATCAAACTCTCACCAAAACTGAGTCCAACCTTTCAGCTCTTCCATCCAGCCGTCTTACATTCTTTAATATTTCAGCTCACAGACGATTTCGAGCACATACTACACAAGAACTTCTTGATATTTAAAAACAAAATAAATAACAAATTCATTCGTAGAAAAAATTGCACTGGTTAAAGTTTGTTATGGTTGAACATGGAGGGAAAAAAAAGTGAGAATTTCAAAAAAAAATTACCAAAAATTAAAGGAAAATGTTGAATTTTAGTGCTTTGTTTATATTCATATTCAACACAGCTTGTAAAACTAGTGAGTGCATGTTAGTTTATTTTATTTGTAATTGCCACTGCGGTGTAAAATTTACAAAACAATTTCTTTAGCCACTAACTCATCTGCTTTACAAAGTATTCATATCCCTTGAATACTGTCCTGTATTTTGTCAAATTACAGCAACAAGAACTTAGTCAAGTTTATATTTCAGCAACAAGGCAGTTCAAAGTTTTTACATGATAAAAACACAACAAACAAACAAAACATGTTAAAGTGGCAAAATAAAGAGAAGTAATAAAAATTAATCAGTGTTCCAGATAATCATTAAATAAAATTTAACCAAACAGGTTGTTTGCTTTGATTTAAAGGAACTCAGTGGGTAAAAAAAAAAAGATGAATGTGTTTTTGGTTTCTTTTTAACAATTAAAGATCTGAATAGTGTGGCCTGCATATGTAATCCATCCCTCAGACTGTTGAAGGCTGATGAGAAGAAACCTCTACTTGATCAAAATATATCATATAGTTTAGTACAAACTATAAGAACAATTAGACCAGCGTAGGTAGAGCAGAGGTTCACCTTCCTGCAGGACAACAACCCCAAACATCTTGTTCTTCCATGTCATAATTATACATTTCATTGTGGTTGTTTATTGCATAACATCCCAATTAGTAAACATATTTTTGTGGCTGCAATGAGACAAAATGCTGAACACTAAAGCAGATTTATAATAAAATTATGAATATGATAAGATTTCCTCTGGAAGATTAAAGTGGTGATTAATATGTTTGCTGGCAGCAAGTTATTGGATCCCAGTTTATGAGTTAAAATGTCTCTCATTCTTTAAATAACCGGGTCAGAACTGCTGTCGTAGAAAAGGTCAAGTCATTGGAGACTGAGCAGATTCCTAAGAATAGGACTCTCTGGACTACCAAAGGAAAAATCTTTCATTTTTACACGTTATATTTAAAACATTAACTTTATATGAAGGGAGAGTGATTTATGGAGCACCAGATTTCTTCTTTATTCATAAGAAGTAGAGAAGTCCCAGTGTCAGGACATTTCATAATCAAAGCATAAGTAACAAAATTTGACCCTTTCTTAAGTCCATTTGCTTAAAAAATCTCTAAAATGTAATACATAATATATCAAAATATAATAAATTCACTTCAAAACATACATCTTTCAAAGCTGTGCCTCAGCAGATTGCTTTTTGTATGTTACTGCTTGTGATAAAAGCTGCAATATGGAGAGTATTATCCAACTGGAAAGAGAAATGTTGGCAGTAGAGTCTGCTGCTCTGTCATAGGTATGACAGGTATGGTCGGCATGCGCGACGCTGCAGCCGTGTGGAGAATGTCAGGACCCTGAGAGGCTCCAGCTGACAGCTGTCATCTCCTCTTCCCGTCTCTTACCAGCCTTTAATGTCTCTGTCTCGCATCTACGCTCGCACTCCCAGTCATTTGGTGTCCGGCTTCATTTCTCTCCACATGTCGTCCTTTGCACTCTCACTCCGTAATTCCACTGACACGCACGCGGCGATTCGATACGTCCTTACAGCCACGCACATTAATCAGTCACACTAACACTCTAAGATGTTGATATTCTGAAGTGATCTCTTATCAGCCGATCACTGGTCCAATCAGATTTCACCCACTGGTTCAGTTTAGTCACTGCTATGGTTCTGGAGTTCAAGATTAATAACACTGGGTTACAAAAATATATTTTTTGGAAGTTACCTGGATTAGGACTATTTTGCACTGCTGAATCCAAAAGTGACATCCATTTTTCTCAGTCAGGCTTTTATTCTAATTTGATTCTTCTGACTAAATTGATGACATTTTTGAGACATCATCAGTTCATTTCTGTTAATATTTCTCATCCAAAAAAGGTTTTAGGAGAAAAAAAATGGTTTCTAGCAGATTGTATTAATTAATTAAACTTGGGTTTCTGTAAGTTGATCATTTAAACACTGATAAGGGTAAGAACATGTAAATTGAACATTACATCTTCATCTCTCCGTCTCATCACTAATTGATCTCAGAATCTCAGCAAACCGATCCAGATGTGAGATGCATTTTGATGCTCATGTTGCATCCATAGTTCAGAAAGTTGACCTTATTGAGCAAAACCAATATGATTTTTGGATTCAGCACATCAAAATTACCTTAAAACAGTTGAAAAACCCCAAACTATTTTTTTGGCTGTTGTCCAGTGCTTTTAGCCACTTATTTATGTTTATTTATTCAAGTTGCCTCAGATTTGGGCATCAAGAAAACAGTGTTGAAGTGTTTGTTTTCAGTAATTTACTTTAAGTTTGGTAAAACAAAAATATTTATGAGATGCAAACATAAAAAGTAGAATAAAGCAGGCATCAAAAGTCATCAAAAAAATCTGACCTACTTTGCAGCATTTCAGTATTTTCACATTTGCAGCAGTTTTACACATTGTGTTTTTTTTATTATTATTATTTAAAGACTTCACTGTTATTTTTAGTAGTTTTGTTTTCCATCATGTACATTTTATTGTCAGACTCATTGTCATTTTTCAGACCATATCCAGATTATAAATGGTTGTGGCAGGACTTATTTATCAAACTACCCATTAACAAACAGATAAAATACTAATCAATGAGAACTTTTTAAATTTAAATAATGTTGCACATCTTTACGCATTAATTTAATTTGATAGTGCGAATTTGATTTGTTGATTTGAATAATAAAAAATATTTAAGTACGCAGCTATTGTCTTAAAAGTTTTATTTATGTCCTTCTACATAGAGGGCCACATTAAAGCTTATAGCGGGCCGGATTTGGCCCCCAGACCACGTGGTTTAAAACATGGGGAGGACACACTTCCATAAATGTCTTAAAACATGTAGCTCATTAAAGCAGTAATATTAAGGCCCAAAAACGCCACCGTTCAGCAATCAAGTTTGAATAAAGCTGGAAATGCAAACCTACAACAGTAAATCCAGAGATAATTATTTAAATGTTTCAACTTAAACGTGCAGATCCTTCAAGTATAAAAAGTGTCATGAGCTCATCATCGTGTTGCTGCAGTTTAACTTGGTTGGTGTTGAAATGGTTTCGCCTTCGTTTCCCGTCACTAACTGCTGCTCTGTGTTTCAGATGAAAGTATTAAAGATTTAGCTGGAGAGTTGGTGCAGCTGGGCTTGATCAGCGAGGTGAGTGTGTGACGCCGCAGCAGAACGTGCACTGCTAACCAGCTTCACTAAAAGCTCCTGATGCAGAAGAAAAACTCTATAGCATTTAATGTATTTAGTGCCTCTGTCATAACATTATAACCGCTGAGAATCAGTGGGAAACAGTGACTCTTATTGTCATGGAGCCTGTTTGGTTGTGTGTTTGTGGGAAATCAGGGAAGATATCAGGCCGAAAATGTTCTTTAAATGTGTCGAAAGCAGAGAAAATTACAAACGCCATAATGTGATGACAAAATAGCTTATTTGTTTAACTGGACTAATTCCTAACTATATTGTTTATATCATCATTTGTACAGCTTTCTGTTTGAGTTGTGTTACAAAAATAATAATACTTTTCTTTGGCAAATATACAAAAAACAATAAATAACGGTTGTGTTTCTGATCTCACTCATTATTTTTCTGTTCCCAATCATTGATCTAAAATCCACCTGACATATTCCTGAGTCTTTTTCAAGAAAATAATCCTTTATGTCTGAAATCATCAAGTTTATTTAACCGCTTTCTGTTTTAATTGGCCTGTTTCAGATTTTCCTTTTGCTTAAACGACAACATCAGTTTCATGTTTTTTAATATTTATATATTTCTGGTTCTTAAAAATCATTTTCTTGTAGTTTTTATTTGTGTGTTTTCATTTATTTAAAACCTATTCTTGCTCTCTACAGGTGGACCAAATAAAAATATCCTCTCTGCTTGAAGAAACATTCAGCCAGGCTCTCCAGTAGCACAAATAACCCGGAGTTCATCTTCAGCCTTGTTAGCAGGTCTTTCCAAGGAGCTTTGGGTGATTATGTGACCAAAACGGGGAAGGATCCCTCACATCAAGACATAAAAGAAAAAATATATTCCAAATGCACAAAATATCCAACGTAAAGCCAGACGGCCCCATAGAAACCAGCAGCTGTGAACTTTCTATTTGACTCTAGGTTGTGTAATAACTGCTAAGGGAACGTGTCCCAGGCTGGGAACCCTTTAAACCAGTGCTTTCTTTAAGTGTGCTTTGTTTACATGAGGAGCTGCCTCGTTTGTTTGTTCCTTTGGAGGAGTTGGTCTGAACCGCCTGGGATGTCCGAATGTCTCCTTCACCAACCTGCTGGTGTTGTCACGTTTATGTTTTAACGGCAGCATCCGGACCCACTGACAATCAGCAAACTGTAGTTTCCCTACAGACTAGTATTGCCTTTCCATGCACAAAAGAAGAAAAGAAAGAGCTAGGCTACTCCTTTCTAATTCCTCATTCTTTTTTTAAATATATGTTCCCGTTATGTTTCGCTTAACGTTTTCTTCCTTTCATATCATTCTCAGTTTTTTGTGCTTTCTCTGATCAAGCTGTTGCCTTCTAAGTTATATCTGAGAAGATTTTTGGTTAACCGCTTTATTAAAGAAACAAAGTAAGTGCAATTATGGTGTTTTACTTTTTGAAAATACATTACTTGCTTACTTTGAGGTACTGTGAATTAGTTTGTTTTTTATATTTATATATGTTTTTCCATCTGTCAAAATGCTTTCAGGTCCTTTTTTATACATATGTGTATGAATTTTTAGTTTTCTTCTGTTTACAGTTGCTGCTGTCTGAGTTGACCAGTTACTTTGCCTTTAGATTTCAGTGGAATGTGTGTACTGAAGTTTGGTGTAGTAATTTGTTTAAAGAAACGTCTTTGGTTGATCGGTGTGTTTTGTTGGAGAAACAGGTACTTTATTCCAAGTGTTTTTTCCTTTTCCTTACGCAGCCGCCCCATCGAGGGTCTGAGTCAACAAAATATGTTTATTTATTGGGTGCAACTAGAGCTTGGTGTTGGTGTTGTCATCCTCAGTTTTAAAAGAATTACACGTATTTCATGTTGTATAGATCATGGTTCGACCTAAATTGAGATCAGGGAATTCGTATCGGGTTTTTTACTAAATTTGCCTCCCGGCTCTTTACTTCTTTTTCTAAAACGGTAAAATATTTCTCAACACTGAGCATACTGCAAAGAAGTACAGCAATTTTTCTTTTTTTGTTTCTGTTAAACTTTTGGTTACATAATTCACATATCCTATATCACTGGTATTTTTTAACTCTGTTTTATGAACTCTTTAATTATTAAAACATTCCCTGTTTCAAACTCATTATGGTCACAGTCTGCTCCATGCTGTATGCAGTCGATCTTAGTTCATCGTTTATGTGATTTCTATTATTCTTGCCCTTTGTGAACTTCTGGGATTGTATTTTTGTAAGAGTAGCTCGAGTCAAGCGGGGGAATGTAAACGGACCACCTCAGAGCACAGAAGGGGTTCAGACCAACCAGTGCGACCACCAGGCTTCACATCGACTCTCTGCAGCCTGCTTAACTCTCCTCCTCCTAAACCCCATTCAGTAGAGGTGATAAAACTGGTTATTAAATAATCAAACACATTTGACAGCTTTAGTCTGTTACTCCATGATGTGAGCTTTTGGTTGTATTTAGGTGTTTTTATGAATTGTATTTTGACACAAATGTCAGTAAACGTGTGCCTTTTTGATGCGCGAGTTCTTTCAAATAAATGGATTGATCACTCTCTGCTTTCTAATTCTGGGATTATTTCTAAACTTATGTTTGTAGCATTGTAGCGTTGCAGCCAGTGGCTTTATGAAAAAGGTGTTTGTGTATTGAATAAATTATGTGCCTTTCTTTTTGTAAATCAATTTTGAAAGAAATTCAACTCTTAGATTCTTTATATAAATTATTAGATATGTTAAGTGCTTTTATTCCTGTAGTTTTAAGTTGCTGCATGTGCTGCAGGTCCAAAGAGTTTCTGACCAGTTGAGCCCAGTGATGCTAAGTGCAAGAGTCCTGCTGGAGAATTGAATCACCATCTTTATGAAGTGCTCTGATTTATCTGATAGATGCACCCATACCCAGAGTTGGGTACATTTACTTAACTCAATTTACTTGATTAACTTTTTTAAAGTACTTTTGGGAGTATTTTTGCTACTCTGTACTTTTTACTTTTATTTTAGCAATTTTATTATGCTCAAAATAATAAAATTTTGAGCATAATAAAATTATGCTCAAAATTATGCTCATAATAAAATTGAGCATTGCTTTATCTTATCTGAAGTAAGATAAAGCTCTTATGCTTTATCTTACTTCAGTGAAATTTCTGGATTTTCTACCCACTGAATTAAAATCAAACATGTTTTAACAAAAAATTCACCAGACAAACACACACCTGCAGTTTTTATTAAAGTTTCAGTTTTATTGAAATAAACTGATTTGGAAAAAAATTATTTTGCCACATTTTTTTGTGATATGAATTATTGCAATTTTTGTCCTTAAAATACAACTTAATTTAGGTCTGTCTGATTATGTAGTTTTTAAATATTAAATTATTTGGTAATTTCATCAGTTACTCTGTAGTTGAGTAACTGATGAAATTACCAAATAATTTTTTACTCGAGTAATTTCTTTAATGGCTACTTTTTACTTTTACTTTAGTAAAACAAACAGTTTACCCTTTTGCATCTTTGATTCTTTGTCTCTCCACTTTTCCTCCAGACTATTCAACCTTGATTTTCCAATAAAATGCGATGTTTACTTTAATCTGAAGAGAAGTGTAACACTGGACAACCACCCTTCGCCCAGGTAAAACATTTCTGGTGCTGCTCAGGTTTCTTTTCTTGTGCAACTTTCTCTACCACACTTTTTTCTTCAGCTCAATTTTCCTTTAATAAGCTTGAGTACACACAGCATCTTACCTTTTTGCGGTTTCCTTGTGGACTTTTCAGTTTAAAATAAACACTTTCTTGCTCTAATGTATTATTTAAATTATGTAAGAAACTATTTTGGCTTTTTATTAGCTGAGTCAACACTTCAAAGTTATAATTCTGTATAATGATTTAAATAATATATCAACTTTTGAAAAATATGTTTCGAATATATTCTAATTTCTAATATTTTCTGTAATGTGGAGCACGTGCAGCACTTCGCAGGTAATGCACAGGTAAATTACGTCAACCAGGAAGTGGACAGAGGGACGTCCGTGTGAGACGGAGCGGCTAAAGAAGCTTTTGTTTGAGCCTTTTCTGTGAAAAACAAAACAGTAAAGAGCAGAAAGACTCGAGCCTGCGGCAGAGAAATGTGCAGCTTTGGTGAGTCCTTGTATTCTGGTGGATGTCACGAAATCAGAATCGTGTTTTCAAACAGGGGTCAAGGGCTGCCGTCCACGCTTTGTCTCCACTGCTGTAATTTACAGCAGGCCTCCTAGCACAGGGCGGATTATTTATGAAATGTCTGCATCATTTGCTGGGTAAATAGACGAGAATCTGCTGATAGTCCGTCAAGGCTTTGTGTGCACAGATGTGATTGTTGCAACCTGTGGAATAATGTCCATTAAAGAGTTTCTTCTTGAAAATGATTAAACCTGAAAAACAGAGCAAATAGTCAATGTTTAGCTAATATCAAGTTAGCAATTTATTAGAAGTGAGGTTTTCACTATTTTTAAATGCAAGCCGTGATATTTATTTATACACAGTTATACACACACACTTGGCAGGTTAAGGTTTAAAATAGTGTTTTATTTTTGTTAACATTTTTCTTCTGACTGGAAGTAATTTTAAGGTTCTGGAGCAGCCTGGTTACAGTTTCAATTGAATCTGTGGAGGAAGATGCAGATTAGGATGATGGCAGTGTTTAGCTTACTCATACATAAATTGACTAAATGCAAGTGGGAACATGGCAAAAGATTAGTCAGCAATTATAAGAAGACTTTGGTTTTGGTACTGCCAAAGGGGAAAAAATGTCAGTTATTAATAGGAAAGAAAAAATAATTTTGAACGTTCCATTTTTAATCAAATGTTTCAAAAGTTGTGTTGTCCTTTCAAAATTAATGTTGTTTCTACATTTTACTATTACTTTTGCTTGCTTCATTTCCATTCAGGAACAAACTTGTTGCAGCAGAGAAATCTTAAATTTTAGGGGTGTGATTAAGTTTTTTACTAAGCGGTATAACCAATAAGCCCTTTTTAAAACTAGAAAAGTGATGTTTTTTAATAATGTGACTACCTAAACAGGCATTTTTTAATTTAAGATGAAACTGGCTACATCCTAAGATATTATTACAGCATAAATTCTCCTTGGACGTCATCTCAAGGCCAAATACAAGATAATAAAAAGACAACTCTTAGATCTAGTTATATGCAATCCAACTTGGTCTTTAAAAACAAACGTAACATCTCTTCAACCCTGTGTTTCTCTCCCCTAGATAAGGACAAAGGGCCGGGGCGGCTGATGAAAAAGGGGCTCGTTCTCATCCTGGTCGGCCATATGAACTTCATCCTGGGAGCCATCGTCCATGGCAGCGTCCTGCGCCACATTTCCAAACCCAGCCAGCACATTAGTACGCAGTACACTGTAGCCAACATCATTTCTGTCACCTCTGGCCTGCTGGTAGGTTACTGCGTCAGATGTTTTGTTTTTAAATCAGCTGAGGAAACTGATGCATGAAAATGATGCAGTTATCAGGAGTTGTGCATGTTGTGTCATGTGTAGAAGGTGTTTGACTAGTTATTGTCATTTAATGGCTTTTTAAACACAATGTTGGCTAAATGTTTGTTCTCAGTCACATCTGAGGACACATGGTGTGTGGCTGGAAACACTATTTATTTTCATTATTTTTATAAACCTTTACCTTTGTCTCGTTTATGTCTTTCCTCTTTACTTGTCCAGGTCCATCTCTTTGTTACGGCATTTCTCTCCTCTGCTCTTGGTTTTCTCTTCTTTCCAGGCAGCTGAGGGGAATTACACATCAACCACATTTTCCCTAATTGTTTATTGATTTTTTTTTCCTTCCTGGTTTGATAATAACGCTGGATGCAGCTATAGATTCATGGTTACATAGTCAGAATTACACAACATGTATTTTTTAAAACCATAAAAATTCTCCAGCTGAACCAGGTACAGAATGCACCTCCATACATTTTATTTACATTCATTAAAACCTATCTTCTAATCATTCAACTTTTGCAATTTGTTTAGCTTTTGTCACTGAGCAAAACCGTGTAATTGATTTTTATTGTTATATTTACAGGGCATTGGAAAAATATTAATACCTTATAGACCTTCACATCTTGTGACGTTACAAACACACACTTCAAAAAGTTTACTTTTTTTTTGTGATGACATTTTAAAAAATTTTTACAAATAAAATCCGGAAATGATGTGTTGTGTGTCTCCATCCAGTCCCAGTGACTCAACAGTTTGTAGAGACAATTTTTGCTGCAATTACATCTTCAAGTGGTTAAGATTTTGTCTGGGTTTTCACATCCAGATAGTTAAAATCTAGTCCAATTTTCTTTGCAAAATAAGATTGGACAGAGAACATGTGTGAACAACAATCTGCAAATCTTAATTTTATTAGATTTAGGTCTAACGAATGAATCATTTCAGCTGACCAGGAAACATTTGTGTTTGCAGGTTTTGCCTGCCTAGTGATTTCTTTTTCTCTTCTGCATTGGAGCAACAACGTAAAACGCATAAGATACTAAATCCTTCTGTCCCAGTTGATGTCGGTCTGTTTGTGCAGTCATACTGCTGTGTGTTTTTCTCTGCCATCAAGACAGAACTTGCCCGTCATAAAGAAGCTGCTTCTTCAGACTAATCAGCTGTCCCTGCAGGGCAGGCCTCATTACCTCCATTTATCAGAAAAGCTGACACTCGTCAGCAATAAGATGGTGTGAACTTTCACTTCTTTTTCTGAAATTTCCTTCAAATTGGATATGAGGGTCATAAATAAAGCCGATAAAACGTATGAGGGTTACGAGCTACAAATTACAAAATATATGTATCGGATTAGGTTTTGTTGATGGCTTCTGTTTCGATGTTCATCGTTCTGTTCGCTGATTTAATTCACCTTTTTTTTTAATCCAAACATCCAAATTAATAATCCAGTTTCACCACCCGGGGCGAGAATTCCTTGCTATTCCAGAGTCTAATAAAGTCGACTTTGCTCATGTTTGTCTCACAGAGCATTGCCTCTGGGATTATTGCCATTGTGGTTTCAAGGAACCTTCATAAACTTAAGCTGGTAAGAGTTTAACATGTCTCCAGATGCTGAAACACATCATGTTGCGTTTTATTTTCCCACTTTTCATGACGTTTCCTCTGTGTCCTCAGATAATAGGGCTTATGGTGGCGTCCTTCCTGAACGCCCTGCTGTCAGCCGCCTGCAGCGCTGGGCTCCTCCTAGCCATTGGCGTCACCATCGCCCATAACGGAAGCGGCCTGATGATGGGATGCAACGACACAGTGGTGCCCGTCAACGCCCGTTCGCCTGTCAGCGCTCAGTGCCCGTTTGATACAACACGAATATATGTGAGTGGAAGCTACAACGCTTTTATTAAATTATATGTACCATATTTTCCGGACCTACAATTAAAAAAAAGAAAGAAAAAACTGGAAACGTACATATATTAGCCGCTGATATCTCCGCCACTCTCGGTTTTCCACAAGGTCGCAGCAGAGGGCTGCTTCCTTAATAAATCTGCTATTAAGGACGCAGACCCGGCATGATTTCATTCACATACAGATCGATGGCAGCAACTATATCGATAACTTTCAACTTAAAAGCTGCATCATATAAACTTCTTCCTGTTGTTTCCATGATGAGCGGGTATGAGTTTGAAAACATTTCTCCGTCGTGCCTGCTGCTAGCATGTGCTTGTTCTAAATGAAAACTAGCGCTTTCTTCTTTGATTTCCAATTTTGACTTCCAATAATTCACTTCCTGCTAAAGCGCCCCCTGGTGGTTGAAGAAAAATCCACAGAAAAGCCTCACCAGGCTATAAGCCGCATGGCTCAAAGCGTAGGGAAAAAGTAACGCCTTATAGTCCAAAAAATACAGTATATATTATTTATTATTGCTTTTTCCACTTCCTGCTGTGGCTCAGGACACCACCCTGGCCTTGTGGATCCCCTGTGCCATGCTGTCGGCAGCGGAGGCCGGCCTGTCGGTGTGGTGCTTCGTGGTTGGACTGGCTCTCAGAGGGATCATGCCGTGTGGGAAGAGCTACATCAAAGAGCAGGTGAGTGTCTGCAGGGCAGACCGGAGCGCTCCAGGCTCTACCTGTGGTCTGGGACTGTCTGCATCTCCCGCTGACTCACAGAGTCAAACTGGTTCTGGTTTGGTTTTATTCAGACACAGAACCTATTCATGTGTTGGATAATCCGTGTTAAATCAGGCAGGAACTGTTCACATACATATTTTTTTTAGCTTTTCTTAGACAAAAAATGAAATTATGCATCACTATAGAAGTATGAAGCAAATTTCAGTTTGTTTAATCTTCTATTAACTTATCATAATAATAATAATAATGGGCCTTTTAATATGTCAAGGTGACTCTTGTTCTGTTTTAGGCTATAACTAAATAAATTAATGTAGATTTCAAATATTCATACTTGAGTTTTTCTGTACTATTAGGACATGTTACTTCTCTTTCAGAGTTGTAACATATTTTACAGTTTAACCTGCAATGCTTTGTCCTAATGCATATATAATTATACAAATTTACTGATAATCTGGTGATTTTTTTATTTTTTTTTCTGTCCTTTACAGAAGATTAAGATTTTTTTATTTTTACTTTAACACAAAAAAAGTCTTGATGACTTTTTTATTATTATTGAGCTGCTAACGCAAAAAAAAAAAAAAATCTCCAATGCACTTCAGCCACTGAAGTTTGAAATGTTGAGATATTTCTGGTCAGTATTTAATTTAATTTAATTTTATTTATTCTCTATTGGTTTTCTCTAAACCATACTGAGGAGCTTTGAGTCCAGTAATTTCCTTATAATAATGATTGTCCATTGTTAAATTTTTATGATGACACATTTTAATTGAACATAAAACTTATGAGGTAGTTGTAGATAATGAACATTTCTATCATTGCACTGTGCTACATCCGCTTAATTACAGCAGATTTGTTCATATTATCACATTTTCCTTCCTTTTTCATCACAGTTGGAGGAAGAGACTGAAAACTCTCCACAAACTCGTCGCCTTATGGGAAAACATTTCAAGGCTGAAGCATAAAACGCTTCATAAGTCTGTAGAAGTCTGTCCATTTCAAATTGAGGAACTTGCATGTTATGAAGGTTAATATGTGCTTGGATGTGTGTGCGTAAATGTGACAATGTTTTAAAATGGCCGCCCTAATATTTAGGTTTATTAGAACCTAATATGAAACCAGTGCTTATGAAGACAGTTTTTTTTTTAGTTTGATCTTTATTTCTTAAAAGTAATTATTCAACAGTTTGTTTACCTTTTTTTAACCACTCCATGAAATCTAACATGTCTTAAAATTTTTAAAATAATTTTAGTTTTTTTTTCTACATTCAGCTTTGATTTCCATTTGATTTCATGCCATAAAATAGTAAACTGCACTTTTTTTCTTTTTTTTAACTATTGGCATTAAACAGGAAGGTAAATGAAACATGCAGCATTTGTTAATTAAATAAAACTGATAATTACCAGTTTATACTGTAATTGCATTGTTTCAAAAATTGTATTTCAAGGTATGTTGGACATTTTTAACTCCATTTGTTTCATTTTCTACATCGTTTGCCATTATCTATCAATCATTATTTTTTTTTATAATATAAAAACTGAAAAGAAACATTCAAATATGCTGGTAAGTAAATGTATTCTGAACATGCATTAAAAAAAAAAGTTGAATCCAAAAAGCCGTGTTTGGACTCTGTTCTGTAATGTTGGTCATTGTTAAGTGGGGTCACATTAAAAGGTTAAAACCAGTATGTGGGTCAGCAGCCTGAGCCGGACCCCCCACAACTCTGTGACAGAGAGGATCAGGATCAGATCAGCCATGAAACGGTTAATCTAGGGCTGTGCTTAACTGTGTGGAAGGAAATCATAGCGCAAAACGCTAATCCTGAAGCTCTGCAGGACAAATATTGACATAAGTCTTGACTAATGCGGTCACAACAACGAGCCAAGCTGCAGGAAGAAATCATTTTAAGGAGGACTTTAAAGACGTGAGTAAACTATGTGACATTTTATCAAGCGACTTATAACTAGTTACATATTCTTTGCTTTTTTTATATTAGTATTTAATCTGTCATTTATTTGTCAGTGTCAGCATTTGCTAAGTCTGTTTGAAAACTGACAGCAGCATCTCCAAACAGTTTGTAAATGAAGGATATAGTCATGTTTCCTGGTAGACACTTCCACTGACGCTGGGCTTGATTGGACCAAAACCAGCAGATGACATGGCTCCCCACATCAAACTTCACTTTGCTTTTCCACTCTGATTTCAGATTCCAGCGCTTTGCTTTTGAAATGAAAAGCAAAATTAATATTCATCTGAAAAAAGGACTTTGGACCCACGTTGAACAACAGTGCAATCTTTTATCTTCTTGGCTCAGATAACTGGTTACCTTGTCAGTCCAAGAGTGACTTAAGACAACAAATGCAACATTTATCGTACAAATCGTGGATATTTGTTGTGGCTGGTGAACCTTTGAGTCAAATTGCATTTTCTTCCACTCAACTTCCTATTTCTTTGCAGTCTGAACAGCCAAAGTCTTTAGTGGTGACTATTTGTGGCTTACTCTCTTTGAGGAAGGTTCACTGTCTGCTGACCAATTATCAATTCATTTTTATTTACCATTGTGTAAGCCACAGCACAACATTTCTGTATTAAAATCAATTTTAATAGTCTATTTACAGAAACGTAATTTGTGATTTTTATTAATTTTAAGACATAATTCTCAAAATGGTTCAAGCAGAGGTCAGAAATGTACTAGGCTTCTCTGAATAACATTCATGAGATGAACTGAACTAATGAGATAAATTCATTTTTAAACATATTTCAAGCTGCGAGAAGTGAGAAAAGCTAAATTGTGTCAACCTATGAAGCGCAAAAAAATAAGTGTAAATAAATAAAATGCAGCACCTTTCAAAGCTCATATCTATGACGCATATTTTGGTTATGATAATGCAGTCCAGTCACGCAGCCAAAACGCCGCAACGCATTAGACTTCATTAGTATTCCATTATAGTCGAGATGAATTTTTAAGCAGCCCACTGTAGGTCTAACACGCCCACATCCACTCACACTGTGAAGTCAATTGGCTCGCCTGCGCGCTCACGCTCAATCCGCGCTCCCGATGACTCGTGGGCAGCGAGCAGCCAGCTGCAGAGCAGAGCGGACCAGCGCTGTACTGCGGTGAACAGAGCCCGGGACCACCCGAACCGCTCGCTGTTCTGCACACAAGGTAAAGCATTTCCTCCTCTAACATTACACCTCCCTCATCTCTGCGCCTCATTTGATTCTGAGCTGTAAAACAGGCGCGCAGACTTGGACAATAAACGCTTTAAAGGGAAAATGTGCGCAAACAGCGCGCTGTTGCTGCGTGGAATACGCTGCGGTGACAAACCATCTGATGGTTTTCTTTTTTTCCTGCATGTTACCGCGTGTGGTTGTCGCTGCAACAACGAAGATGCTTCCGTGGACAGAGCGACGTGAAATGTCTGCGCTCTGAAACCACCCACTTCATTTTTCTCTGACAACCAGAAGGAGCGAACGCTAACGACGCGCCTCACCGTGAACGCTACGCAGGTGTTCACCTAAATTACTAATCAATGTAACAATGTTAATGGCTGCTGGCTGACAGCAGCTGGCGTGCGCGACGTCGTCACGCAGAGCTGAAGAAATGTCCATGTTGCATTTGGATATATTAGTGGAGCATATAAGCTGTAAAGTTTACAATTCAGCCACACGGAAAGTCGCGTAGTGGGTCTGTGTGAAACATCACAGGAGCGTTGCTTTTATGGAGTGCAAAAAGTGCCACAATGATATACACAATATATATATATAAATTGGTTATTACTTGATAAGGAAATCCATTCCTAATTGGAGGTTAAAAACGCCAAGTGAATTATGTAATTTCTGGAAATTAATGTAGAACTTAGCCACATTTTTTAATTATATATTTGACTGATTATATTGTTTTAAAAATAAATCAATTTATGAAGTGTTTCAGCACTGTACTCTGAAATAATTATTTTAATAATTACAACTTAATTGTATCGTAGTCATTTGCTGCAGTACATGGCTTGATTTAATATTGTTTTCTATCAGCCTTCTCCTTCAAAATCTGTTGGAGTAACTACTTTTTTTACTCTTTTACATAAAAAAATCCTCCTGGAAGGACATTTCTGTTTTTATTATTATTGTGCTCATGATTTGTCCTCGTATTGAGCTGATGAAAAGATGAAAACTTCCCCTGTTTAAAGGAGTTATTCCTCTCCACTGTTGTCCATGTTTGACCAAAACAAGGAATTGCTGCAAAATCAATGACCGATTGATGTGATCGGCTGAACTTTATTTCTATAGATTACTGCCATTTTAAAATGAAGTTTATTGCACTGTATGATTAGTTGTATCACATTTAAAAGTTTGACCGGCATGATCAAAATGATTGTTTTTGTATATAAATTTAATGTTTTGTCATTTTAAATTCAATATGTTTTGAATTGGCTTTATACAAAAAAAACAAAAAGAACTGAAATGAGATGATAGAACCCCGTTATTTCATTATTTAATTTTAATTAAGGAATTCTAACATTTTAATATTAATATTGCATTAAATTAGATTTTAATTAAGAGACACATAAATTATTGTTTAATTTTCTTGCTTTTTCAATGGCACCTTTTGTGCTCCGTATGGCTGTTGCCCAGTGAAGCTCACACAAACGGGAACGGAGGTGGGGGAGTGTCTGGGCCACTCATCCACAGGTGTACGTCCTCACAGGCATCTGAGCTGATAGCAGGTTCACTTTGAACACACTTTCTGTAGTGTGCAACCTGACCCCGCTGACTCAGCTCTCCTACAAGAACATAATCCGACACTGAGGCAAGCCAAGACAATTTTTCCTAAAAATGCAAACACACACTCTGTCAGGAAAGAAAATCAGCTTTACACCCATTTGGGTGATGTAAAAATGTATCGTAATAGGATGATTTTATTCATGTAAAGAAGGGTGTGGCTGATCAGAGACGATGTCTGCAACAGTAAACTTCAAGGAAATCCTCTTTGCTGTTTTAGGCAATAATCCCCTCTTTGTATATTAAACTTGCAAGACCTGTTTTCAGGAGCCAAAGCAGTCTGACGGTTTAAAAAGAGACGTTTTGTGTCTTTGCAGGGTTGATTATGACACGCTGGAGCCTCGGCGGTTCTGGCCATCATCTCTGGAGAACAGATAAGGAATTGAAAGAATAAAGACCAGAAAGAAAACGGCAGGAGACGACTTGCATATGGAAGACGGAGCTTTGCAATAAGCTCAGGGATGGAGCCAGGTTTACAGGCCTTTGACCGGAGGAGCACTGGGATTCAGAGAAAAATCCAATAATGGGAAATCAGTTTAGACATTCTGAAACGCAATGAGATTTCCACAAAGTGCAGCTCTCTTGAATTTGGAGTTCCCTTATGTAGTTTAGCCTGCATGCACCCTGTCTGTGGACTTCTCCTTTAGTGTGGGTTTGTGGGCTTCACATCCATCACTCACTTTCAAAATGGATATGTTTCTCTCTTACCAAGCTGCTGTCAAAATAAGGATGATATAAACAACCTGAATCACTGACAATATGTCGAGCGTTAAAAAGAAAACACCTGTCAGCGGAGGAGACGGGCGTTCAAAAACTGTAATAAACGGCTGCAGACAAAACGTCCCTTCCTGCCATCTCTCCATCCTCCTCCTCCTGCTCCTCTTCTCCCTGGGTGCCCCTCACATGGAGTCTATAGAGAGCCATAGCGAATTCAGCTGTGAGCCCATCAGACTGAGAATGTGCCAGGATTTGCCTTACAACACCACCTTCATGCCCAATCTCCTGAATCACTACGACCAGCAAACGGCTGCTCTGGCCATGGAGGTAGGTGGTGGTGTTCTTCTTCTCTCCTTTTAAAAAAAAAAAAAGGCAATTCAAATGGGTTTTTTTGTGTGTGTGAAAATGGGGAGAAATGCTGCTGCTGTTAATGTCATGTTGCTATTTCTGAATAATAATTTAATAAAATGCACAGGGCTTGGAAATGGTTGCTGACTACAAAGCAGCAGCCTGCAGAGTTTTATCTTGTTGCGTCATGCACCTGCTGAGGTCTGAAGGATTCCTCATGTAGCCTAAAGTGACAGGAACAGATATGACTCGGATACAAATGTATCTGAAATGAAAACTGACATTATGTGCCAACGTTAAAATCAGTTCATCAGCTCAGAACGATGATCTTTCTGAGGCAACGGGTCCATCCATCATCAGCAGGCTGCAGATGAACAGCAAATTGATTACTGAATTCAACTATCTACATTTACTCAGTTACATTTACTTGGAAAATACTTACTATTAGAAGTTTTTTTATTTGGAGAATTTTATTTTGAGGTGTTGCTGCTTTAATTTGAGTAAAATTTCTGGATAATCTGTCTACTGAGTAATTTCACTGAACAAAGAAAAAACTTGTTTTAACCAAAAATCTACCTGCAGTTTTTGTCTCATGTTATTTTTTTACTGAATGAAATTATTTTGTATTTTTTATTTGAATTATTTTCATCTTGATCTTTAAAATACCAACATTTCCACATAACTTTGTATTTTTACTCCGTTTGATTGTCTTAAATAGTTGAGTAACTACTAAATACTTTTTTACTCAGCTAATTTCCTAGTTAAAATATGCTAAAGTAGTTCTTCTCTCAAGTCCAGTTTTTTGTGTACTTTACCCACTTCTGTGTCTCAGTAATTTACATGTTCATTTTTATAAAAAAATGCGGTACAACTACAACACTTATGCTTTTATCCTATATTCTTTATCATCAGTGCAAACAGGCATGGGTCGCTCAGAAACAAACAAGGCTCCTTCTTGCTTTCTGCAAATGTTGCCTCAGAGCCTTTAATCTGAGAGCTGCAGGAGACACAAAGCTGCAGGCATGAAAATTGAGGATTTAAGCGAAGCAGGGAAAGGGCTCTCCTTCATCTCTCTTCCTCATGTTGCAGATTCATCTTCCTACATGCTGCTTCTTCTTAGACACAGATGGATGTGTATGTACTCATCCAGTCATTCCTGACCTTTCAGTTTTCTATATGAGCTCTAGCTGACAGACAGAAGGTGCAATCTGATCAGCAGAAGGAGGAAAATATTCTCCAGTGAGGTTTGTGTGTGTGGTTTAAAGCTTTTAAGACATTCCTTGGTGTGTGGACATTTGTTTGTAGCGACTGAGGGGAAGTAGTGCTGTGTTACACACACACACTGTGCATCGTTATCATGTTACCCCTCTTTCCTACTCCATTGTTAGTCCCTGGAGAATGTGAAAGGACACAGAACAAGGTGTTGTTCAGTAACTATGCTGTAATTACCTGTTTTTGTCCAGGTCACTATGCAAAACCTGGCTATTTTCTGAGGTGTTAATTTTACTGTCATTATAAGTCTATCCCACAAATAGGGAATTAAGTTCAAATTTCAAACATGCAGAGCTTCTGTTATTTTCTTTTTGCACAAAGCCACACCATAATCTAACCAGCAGAGGTACGGCCTTGTTTTGGCGACTGAATTTAAACATCCCAAATACCTCCAGCAGCGCGTTCAAATAAATCTGCTTCCAGCTGTTCATAGTTGGTATATTAAATTACTCTTGCTGAAAAGCAGATGAATTTGAACAAGGCATGTGTTGGCTGGCTGAGCTGCATGTTTAATCCTGAGGGATTTTTGTTGTTTTTACGCCTAGTAAGCACTTTCCCACGTCAAAATGGATGATCGAAATTCTGTCTCATTTTATGACGGAACAAGATTTCTGCGATTTCCTGTTGCCCACATCAAAATATGCTGTGTTGCTAAGGATCTGCAGCGGGATGATTACTTTCTTTGTGGAACTACTGACTGTAGTTCATTACGGTCGGAGCTGCAGCTACAGTCATGGCCTTTAATCAGCAAATGAACGACTGTGCAATTGTTCAGTCACGTCAGTTCCCCAAAGTCTTGTCAAAACACGCTACCTCAGAGACTCCAAGAACCATCTGGTGCTGAACTTGATTTGACCCAGATGAAGCGGGAGCCAGGTAACCAACACCCACAGTCGCTCCAGTCATTTCTGAAGATGGCTGAGCAGCAACATGAGCCGTGTTATTTTTCCTGCTCTGCAGTGACCAGGCAGCGCTGCCCCGGTGGAAACCCTGGAGGAAATTTAATAATCCCTCAGTAGAAAACACGGGCTGCGTAATGCCAGCTTGTGTGTGTGTTTCTGTGGAAGGAAATGTCCAATTTCTCCTCCTCGATCAGTGAGTTTAACTATTTTTCCTTTCCAGATTTTTACTAAAATCTAGTCTGTTTAGATTTTTACAAGTGTTTTTCCAGTCCTGATGATTCCTTCAGTTGTGATGCTTTAAAACAGTCTAAATTGGATATTACAAATCTTTTTGACCTAATTTAAAATATACAGCACATTAAATTAGTTTATATTTCCCCGGACTGGACAGCACTCAAGTACACGATTTAAAAAATAATTTAATTCGCTCTTGGAGAACAAATTACAGAATTACTGGCTGGAAGCATGACTAAAATTGTTTTTATAGACGATTTTCAGGCCATAGTTTCTTCATAAACATGCAACCACTAACCCCACGTTGTGAATTATGTTATTAACTTAATTGGTTCTTCAAAGAGGCTGGACGTTGTGTAATTTTAGAACATGCAGCTGGGATTGTTGAAATGAAGGGAAAGTATAAACTTTATAAATATAAACTGTTTTGAACCTGTAAATTTCATGAAAACAAAATGTTTTCATAGTAGTTCAGCCTCATATGAAATATATCATCAAAATTCAGAATATTTTATACACGATTGTTCTGTTTATTTACCCAAATCTCTAAGGGATTGTTGTTGTGTTTTTTTTTTTACCTTTTAACTCACACTAGAGATTCTGCCTTCATCTGTTATAGTTGAGATAACTCAGGTTCCCAAGTGGAGTTGGATTTATCCAGCGTTGTGGTTAAAGCTCCAGAAACTTCATCGTTCCTGTAAGTGTAATTGCTTATCCAGGGTTAAAAAGTGGACACTGCTACTTCCTGTGTGTGTGTGTGTGACTGGGCCGGGTTACGCTCCCAGCTGTCATCGCTCACTACTGCAAACTAGCTGCTAATCTCTCTCTCAGCTCCACAATGACGACATTGATTCCCACACCAGCGGCCATCCCATCTGCTACAATAGTCAATTAAACCTGAGCAGAGAGGCCGAAATAAGGGGGGAGGTGAAGTTGTGCAGCCAAGACGTGTTTTTAAGGAAGGTTTTGTTTGTTTGTACATCTATTTACGTGCCCATGTAGTAAAATAAGAATATAATCTTTCCTGCCCATCTGCCTCTGCATGTCATGGTTCCCAGAGGATTAGTTGTTGTGACATTACCTAAGCGCTTTGCGTGTTGAAAACAGATTTAGACGTATGACACAGTGAATGTTCATCAGCAGCAGAACCGAGGTTACCGCGGACAGATGGGTCTGCAAACCTACGAGCTACAGTGAGACGTGGCATCATGAGGCGTTTGTTAGGTAGATTTTGTCCAGGTTTTGTTTTGCAGAATTTTGTCCATTTAAAGTAAATGTTTGACAATAAATGACATTTATAATGTCAATAAATTGGCGAAGATTCACATTTTGAGAGCAAGAGACAACAGAAGGGTTTTACATTGATGGACAACACAGTTGCTCCAAATAGGAAACACTGTAAAAATGGTTCCTTTTGACAGCCTGAAGTATTTCTGTGAAAGTGTAATCTCCAAATATTCAAGAATATCTGCAACCCTTTATTACCTTAATATAAAGTTAGTATAAATGTGTTTCTTTTACACTCTGGTTTCAACAGAAATGCTTTAGGATCAGTTTACATGTTCATCTAAGGCACCAGATGAAAGGCAGCAAGAGATCCGCTATCCTGACATCAGAAACTCTTCCTTCAGGCTCTGTGAGAAATACCTGGCCAGTAGCTAACTCTGCAGATCATAACTGGACTTAAACCAGGGGTGTCCAAACATTTTGCCATGTGGGTCAAAATTGTAGAACCAAAAATAGTTGCAGGCCAAAAACACCAACAAAGCAAATAAAATAGCTGGAAATTTATTGTAGATTTTTACGACTCTGTATCAGGGCCATTGTAGACAGAAAAAAAGGACTAAATTTCCACCAAAGACTACAATTTTGTGATTTCTTTTGAAATTTTCAAAAGAAAATTTGAAATATAGAAATGAAAAGTTTTTTGTTGAAAATTTCTGATATTTATCAAAAAATTTGATATTTGTTTTCTATCATATTTCATTGTTTTTTCTAGAAAATTTCAGAGATTACGCTTAAAACTTTTTGGCAGAAATTTACTACTTACTACAACTTTAATCTGCATGTTTGCTCTATTAAAAAGACATCTAATTTTCAGTTTCTTTTGGACTCGATAAAATACATTTATTTTCGGTAATAAGAACATTATTCCAGTCTTTGTTTCAAAACTCTTGGTATGTTTAACCACATCTAATAAAGAATAACAGCTGATTTGGCTGCAGTAAAGTTGGCTTTTCAGTGAAAGATCAACTTGGTTTTACCTTTTGGTAAAAAAGACGAATACTTTGTGTTGTACTTCACATTTTCCTTTATGAGAAAGTGATGTTGGTAACAGTTTTTAAATCTCCATCTGTGTCTGCGGGCCAAATTTGTATAATTTTTGAATTCAGTTAGGGGCCATACAAAGTCAATCCAAGAGCCACAAATGGCCCCGGGCCACACTTTGGACACCTCTGGCTGAAACATGTATTTTTATGTGTGGTGTGTGTGAACACACACACAGACGTCCATGCACCTCCTCTAAAAGAAGCACTATGATGACTGCCTAGAAATTAGCTTCACTTGATGTGAATTTGTACATATTAGATGTTTTGGGGGGTTTTCTAGCACAATTTACATTTTTGTGTTTAAGAAATCTTTGTCATGAATATCAGATTTATTCTGGGCAAAATTATCTTAAATCTATTTTAGTCTGTTTAGTTTGTAGGATCCATGTTTTTTTTTTGTCTTAATGAAAAATGTGAATATAAAGTACAACACCTCTAGTGTGGCATTTATAATGTAAGGGAGCTTTTGGTCAGTCTAATTAAAACAGATTGTGTAGTTTTCTTTTGAGACAGAAGCGCTGCTGCAGCAGGGTGGTCCATGCCAACAATAAAATCTCATCAAGCTGTTTGGAGTCTTACCTGGTGGAGGACGATGCAAAGCCCAGCGACAAACAGCTCAAACCACCATTAAGAGCACAATGGACACATGGTGTGTAAGGCAAATAATCAGCCTGTCACTCGCTATGCGGCCAGCAAATAAATGAGATTTCTGGGTGAAACAAATTGCAAAGACCTTTTTAATGAAGTGCAAACCCTTCAAGGATTGTAAAACCCAACAACAATGCAACTGACAGGGACCTTGATTAACGCAACAAAATAAAATAAAAAGGCCTGCTAACTGGTGTCAGCGCTAGATGCTAACTCAGCTGCCTCTTCATGTCTTTTTATGACATGTTTCTCTGAGCTCTGCACATTATTACACCCTCATCACAAAGCGGAGCAGTCCCAAAACCCAACAGGCAAATAAGAGTTGGGACAGCCGGGAAAAATCACAAGTAAAAGAAATATAAAGGGGCAAATGCAGCGCAGGAAAAGCTGTTGAGCTTCTGCTGTTTCTGAACATTTAGAAACATTTGTCATGCATTTATAAAAAAAAAAAAAAACAACATTTTGCCAGTCTTTCTAAATCTTTAAGTCACAACTCTGACAGAAGTTTTGAATTATATATAACTTTATTCTAAATGCCCCACTCCTTCAAACATGTAAATATACTTTACTGCTGTTTTTGTTTTGTTTGCTTTTGTTGTATACAACTTTCATTCTTTTATTACTCCAAGTTCAAAAAAGTCAAACTGAACTAAACGTAGTTATTTAATAATGTAATTAATTGACAATAGCATTGCCGCCCCCGAAGGGGCATTAAGGGGGCCATGAACCCCTCTTGAAAACGACTGACTGCCTCAAAGAATCATGTTGACGTCTTAGACAGCCATACAGAGTCATCGTGTTCAATGAAGACCGAAATGTAAGACACTATGCATAAATAAATACAGAATAAATTTTAAATATTTTAACTTTTAAACATTTTTAGCTATGCCCTCCTAACTTTGTGCTGGCCTGATCTGGCTACCCTTGTTTAAACCATCTGTGGTCCCACTGGACCATAAGGAGTTTGTATCTTTGCATGTTAACGCTCTCGGACACTGGAACTTTGTTTTGGCACCTCTGACATGAACTTGGTGTGACTCTAGACATTTTAGGACGTTTTGCAATCTTGGCTGTGTTAAAGCTTTAGTACACAATTTTCTTAGATTGAAAAGCAGCAAAACTTAAAACAAAAAAAAACAAAAAAAAAGCAAATAGTTGTTAATTAGTTGCAGAGGCAGAAGGAATAATAATCTGTTGGTTACAAAAGGAGACAAAGAATGGGGGGGGGGTCAGAGAGGGAATGTCAGGAGGGAAATGCTGACGGACTGACAGGTTGTGTAAAGTCTGTGGACTCTACTGTCTTTGCTGTTTGGGTTTCTCTCATCAGGGGTTCCTGTCTTTCAAAATAAGACTGGTTTGTTCATGAAAGGCCGCCCTGGGCTTTGCAAATCCTTTAAAGCAAAACGTGTCTGTGTGTGTGTGTGTGCCAAACGTGGAGAGTTTTCCACTTGTTCTGTTTAATTGTACTGTTTTGTTGTTTGTGTGTATGTGAATACCGAAGTGTGTGTGTGTGCGCGTGTGGGGGGATTCCTGTGTGTGTGTGTGTGTGTGTGTGTGTGTGTGTGTGTGTGTGTGTGTGTGTGTGTGTGTGTGTGTCTCACACATATAGAGATATTTTTTTTTTTT